>NC_089584.1:119434158-119660569 GCF_019320115.1 Miscanthus floridulus
TACCAAGTGCCTCTAGATGCAATCACTCAAGCAATGCACTTGGATTCTCTCCTAATCTCACAATGATGATGGATCAATGATGGAGATGAGTTGGAGGGTTTTGGCTAAGCTCACAAGGTTGCTATGTCAATGAAATTGTGCAAGAGATGGAGCTACAACCGGCCATGGGGCTTAAATAGAAGCCCCCTTCAAATAGAGCCGTTATACCCATTCACTGGGCAAAACGCGGGCTGACCGGACGCTCTGGTCAGACTGACCGGACGCTAGCCCTTAGCGTCCGATCGCCCGATGGATGCCACGCATCACTAGCTTCAAACGATGTTCATCAGATTTCAATGGCTACGAAGCTGACCGGACGCTCTGACAAAACTGACCGGACGCTGAAGCCCCAGCGTCTGGTCGTTTCCAGTAAGCTCCTCGAGGCGTATTTCTTCGACCGGACGTGTCCGATCCACCTTGACCAGACATAGACCAGCGTCCGGTGCAATACCCTAGGTACTGTGCAGACTGACAGCTCGACCGGACGCCGCCTTTCAGCGTCCGATCGCTGAGTGACCCAGCGTCCGGTCAGTAGACCGACGCCAGCATCATTGTGACCAACTCCATTTCACCTCTAACTTCTTCACCCTTGATCAAATGTGCCAACCACCAAGTGTATCACCTTGTGCACATGTGTTAGCATATTTTCACAAACATTTTCAAGGGTGTTAGTACTTCACTAGATCCTAAATGCATATGCAATGAATTAGAGCATCTAGTGGCACTTTGATAACCGCATTTCGATAGGAGTTTCACTCCTCTTAATAGTATGGCTATCTATCCTAAATATGATCACACTCACTAAGTGTCTTGATCACTAAAACAAAATGGTCCCTACATTTTATACCTTTGCCTCGAGCCTTTTGTTTTTCTCTTTCTTCTTTTCCAAGTTTAAGCATTTGACCATCACCATTGTCATGATCTTCGCCATTGCTTCATCACTTGGAGTAGTGCGACCTATCTCATAATCATCTTGATAAACTAGGTTAGCACTTAGGGTTTCATCAATTAACCAAAACCAAACTAGAGCTTTCAACTGTAAGTGGCCAGACGCTGGTCTAGGTTGGACCGGCGTGTCCGATCAGTTGCAGGAAAGGGCGCGTAGCGTCGGTCTCTGACCGGACGCTGGGTCACTTAGTGATCGGACACTGATAGGGTGTGTCCAGTCCGGCTAATGTGGCAGTGCACAGAAGAGTCACCGCGTGACCGGATACTAGGTGAGTCCGGTCGAGCATGACCGGACACGTCCGATCGTGAAAATTCATCTCTGGATGCTTACTGGAAACGACCGGATGCTGGGGTTCATTGTCCAGTCACTTTGAGCTGCTGTGTTCGGTCTTCACTTAACCATTGAGATTGGGCGATCAACATTTGAAGAGACGGGACACATGGCACGCATCGCGTGACCAGACGCTGAGGTCCAGCGTCCGATCAATATGACCGGAGCATCCGGTCACCCCGTGTTGTGCCTAGTGAAGGGGTACAACGGCTTTATTTCATGGGGGCTTCGATTTAAGCCCCATGGCTGGCTGAAGCTCACTCTCTTAGCCATTTGCATTGACATAACAACTTTGTGAGCTTAGCCAAAACCCTTCCACTCATCTCCATCATTGATTCATCATCTTTGTGAGATTGAGAGAGAATCCAAGTGCATTGCTTGAGTGTTTGCATCTAGAGGCACTTGGTGTTCATGTTTCGCTGCTTGATTCGCTCGTTACTCTTGGTGGTTGCCGCCACCTAGACGACTTAGAGCAGTGAGGATCGTTGAGCAGAGGGTGGTGATTGTCTTCGGCTCCGATCGTGGTGATTGTGAGGGGTTCTTGACCTTTTCCTAGTGGAGAGCCAAAAGGTACTCTAGTGAACTGCTCGTGGCTTGTGTGATCCTCATCTTATGTTGGTTGTGTGGCACCCTATTGAGGGTTTGGCGTGTGATGCTAATTAGCGCATGAACCTCCAAGTGAGTGAATCGCCACAATAAGGAGTAGCTTGCCGGCAAGCAAGTGAACCTCGGCAAAAAATCATTATGTTCATCATTTGATTCCGAGGTGATTGGTCATCATTGTTATTCATTCTTGTGATTGATTGGCTCCTTCCTCGATACGGTGGTATAACCTTCTTGCTCACTCTCTTTACATTACCGCAAACTTGTTGTCAAGCTCTTTAGTGTAGCTAGTTGTGAGAGCTTATTAGTTTGGTTAGTGTGGCTCTTTAGTTAGCCTTTGAGAGCACACCAACTTAGTGTAGTGACATAGCTATTGTGTTGATAGAAACTATATAAACTAGAATTTTGGTAGGTGACTTGCTATTTTAGTAGGCTAGTGCAACACTTGCTTCGCCTCATAATTATCTAATCGGTTTGTTTAGTGTTGTTGTAGAAATTTTTAATAGGTTATTCACCCTCCCTCTAGCCATCAGGACCTTTCAGCGCGGCCGTGCGGGAAACCATGGATACGGCTGCTGGCACAGACATCGGGGTCAGAGCATGGGCACGATCTGATCTGCCTAGGCGTGAGGGGATGCCGAAGCATGTGCGGGCGCCGCCGTCATGACCACGCACGAGCTCACCGTGGTAGCAGCTCGTCAGGGGGCTCATAGGTCATAGCCACCGGCACACGGCCTATGGCCGCGTGGCCGCTGTCGCCGTGACCACGCACGAGTTCAAGGGGGCGTAGCCACCAGCTCGGCGGGGGGCTCGCAGGTCGCAGCCGCTAGGGCTCGTAGCCTCTAGGATGTGCGGCACGCGACTACACGAGGACACGCGAGACGCGACCCGTGAAGATTGGGATATTTAACTTTTTACCATTATTATCAATGGCGACTTATGAGATAGCAGCTTTAGGTTTGGCGCTACGTTTTTAGCATCGGAGAGAGAAAAATAATACACATTTGCCACTTTTGTGCGCCTGGCACGCTAGCTCCGCGGTCCAGCTTGGATCCGAGTCCGCAGGCCGATGTAAAATGACCGCCCTGCCCCTGGTGTCTGTATTACCTCATGGCCCACTCCACTCTCTCTCCCATCCGCTCCCATTTCTCCTTTCTCTGGTCCACGCGCGACGTCTACCAGCCACCGCCGCCACCGCCGCCACCGCCATCGCGCACAACGCCGCCCCCTACCGCGAGCCATGTCCCTATCCCATTACGTTGAGTCATCTAGAAGGGCAAGGAGTCGGGTCCAAGGTGCCCGGAGCTCCCGCAGCGCCTCTGTCTGTGTGGATCTAGTAGGTGAGTAGAGCGGCTTCCCATTGATCCCTTGCTCGGACCGCGGCCTTGCTCAGGTGGTGAAGGGGCGAACCAAGAAGGATGGTGATAACACACCCTGTTTCTCACACATTTGAAGTACCGACTCCTCGCCCTTCTAGATGACTCGGCGTAATGCGATAGGGACATGGCTCGTGGTGGGGGCGGCGACGGCTGGCGGGTGTCGCTCGTGGACCATAGAAAGGAGAAAGAGGAGCAGATGAGAGAGAGTGGAGTGGGCCGTGGGGTAATACAAACGCCAAGGGCAGGTGAAAGGTCCTAATGGCTAGAGAGGGGTGAATAGCCTAAAAAATTTCTATAACAACACTTAGCAAACCGGTTAGGCAAATATGAGATGAAGCGAGTGTTGCGCTAGCCTACTAAAAATACAAGCCACCTACCATAATTCTAGTTTATATAGTCTCTATCTACACAGTGGCTATGTCATTATACTAAGTTAGTGTGCTCTCAAAGGCTAACTAAAAAACTACACTAACCAAACTAACAAGCTCTCACGACTAGCTATACTAAAGAGCTTGACAACTAGTTTACGGTAATATAAAGAGAAAGAGAGTAAGATGGTTATACCGTCGAGTCAAGGAATAAACCAATAAAACACAAAAATGAATACCAATGAAGACTAATCACCTCGGAATCAAATGATGACACAATGATTTTTTTACCGAGGTTCACTTGCTTGACGGCAAGCTAGTCCTTGTTATGGCAATTCACTCACTTGGAGGCTCACGCGCTAATTGGCATCACACGCCAAACCCTCAATAGAGTGTCGTACAACCAATACAAGATGAGGATCACACAAGCCACGAGTAATTTACTAGAATACCTTTTGACTTCCCGCTGGAAAAAAGGTCAAGAACCCCTCATAATCACCATGATCGGAGCCGGAGACAATCACCAACCTCCGCTCGACGATCTTCGCTGCTCCAAGCCATCTAGGTGGCGGCAACCACCAAGAGTAACAAGCGAATCTCGCAGCGAAAGCACGAACATCAAGTGCCTCTAGATACAAACACTCAAGCAATGCACTAGAATTCACTCCCAATCTCACAAAGATGATGAATCAATGATGAAGATAAGTGAGAGGGCTTTGGCTAAGCTCACAAGGTTGCTATATCAATGCAAATGGCCTAAAGAGTAAGCTAGAGCCGACCAAACGATATTTATAGATACCCCAAATAAGAGCTATTGGCTCAATTATTGGACTGACTGTGGGACTACCGGACGCGTCCGGTCGCAGCCTGACCGCCATGTGTCCCATTTAAATTGTTTAGCCATTCGCGCTCAACGGCTATCTCTGCGCATAGTAATACTAGTGACTGAATGCACCTTTAAAAATCGACCTGACACGGGAGACGCAACGTTCGGTCGAGTTCAGAGAACTCCTAGAGCCACTCTGGGCCGATCGGACACGTCCAGTCACACCTGACCGGACGCCCCCAGCGTTCGATCAATTATAGCGCTGAAACCCGAGTCTACTAGTTCACCCCGGACGTATCCGGTCGAGTCAATAGAGCTCCTAGAGCCGCTCAACTATGACCGGATGCGTCAGGTGTGGCCGACCGGACACACCCCCGCGTTCGGTCCACTCTGGACCAACACCTCGCGCTCCACGTCACCTCGACCGGACGCTAAACAGTGATTTCTCAGCGTCCGGTCACTGCAACGACCCAGAGTCCGGTCACCTCGTCAATTCTGCCGCTCCTAGCCAGAATATCGGATGCGTCCGGTATGGATATCGGACGTGTCCGGTCACGTTGGGAAGATACCGGACGCGTCCGGTCCTCATGTCGGACGCGTCCGGTCACCCCGTGACCAGCGCATTTAACTTCTTTTCAACTTTATCTTCTTTACCATTGCTCAAATGTGTCAACCACCAAGTGTATCACTATGTGCACATGTGTTAGTATATTTTCACAAATGTTTTTAAGGGTGTTAGCACTCCACTAGATCCTAAATGCATATGCAATGGGTTAGAGCATCTAGTGGCACTTTGATAACCGCATTTCGATATGAGTTTTACCCCTTTTAATAGTACAGCTATCGATCCTAAATGTGATCACACTCACTAAGTGTCTCGATCACCAAAACAAAAAAGCTCCTATCAAATTTTACCTTTACCTTGAGTTTTTTGTTTTTCTCTTTCTTCTTCTCCAAGTCAAGCATTTGATCATCACCATGCCATCACCAACATCATGATTTTCACCATTGCTTCGTCACTTGGAGTAGTACTACCTATCACGTAACCACTTTGATAAAACTAGATTAGCACTTAGGATTTTATTAATTCACTGAAACCAAACTAGAGCTTTCAGCAGGGCGGTCATTTTACATTGGCCAAAAGTGGCAAATGTGTATCGTTTTTCTCTCTCCGATGCTAAAAACGTAACGCCAAACCTAAAGCTGTTATCTCAGGAGTCGCCATTGATAATAATGGTAAAAAGTTAAATATCCCGTGAAGATTGAGGAAGACAACGGCCCAGAGGGGATAAGGAAAAAATAGAGAAAAAAGAAAAGGCTAAGGGCAGTATGGTAATTTTAGTCTTTTTGGTCCACACATGAAGCTGTTTTGCCAAATAGGAAGAGAAAAATAGCTTAGCTTCACGAGTAGAGCTGCTCCTTGAGTTGAAAAAAAAAACAGCGTTGTTGGTGAGGCTGAGCTGTGCTAAACGAGGTCTTAGTTGTCCATATCAGAATGTTAAAAATCATCCACTAATATTATTATGATATTTATTCAATAATATTAGTAAATATAAGTAGTATAATTTCATCAGCCATGGTTTCAGTAACGCGCGGGTTTGGTTTCTTGAGATTCGAGAATGACACTTTTTAGGTTTGATGAACAACACGTGCCGTCGTGCACCCCGTGCCATCGTTGTTTGCCAGCCTAGGCGCGTTTAGTTTGCCCTCAAGGTTGGCGCCGCCAAAAATTTAAGGTACTGTAGTGTATTTTAGCGTTTCGTTTGTATTTGTTAATAATTGTTCAATCGTTGACTAATTAGGCTTAAAACGTTCGTCTCGTAAAGTACAACCAAACTGTGTAATTAGTTTTTGATTTCATCAACATTTAGTACTCCATGCATATACCGCAAGTTTGATGTGACGAAAAATCTTCTTTTTTGTATAGTGCCAAAATTTGGATTCTGTGCTAAGAGCCTACTCGGATACAGACCAACTCGGCATCAGGTTCGTACTCCGCATCGCAGACTCGCCAAAACTGCTGTTACCCCGAAATCCTCCGCCTCCTTCCTCGCCGTTTCGGGCTTTCGGCCCTCGCTTCCGCATCGTCCCCAAATCCAACCCTTCCCTCCTCAATCTCCGTCCTCGCCATGGCGTCCGAGACCGAGGGCATCGCCGCCCTCTTCTCGATGTACAACGACGACGAGGAAGAGGAGGACGACGACGAGCCCAACCCCCCTTCCCCAGCGCCGCCCGCCGCCGTCCCCTCCTCCTCGCCGCCGTCCCCTCAAGCCGGGGCGGAGGACCCTAACCCTTCCCTGGCGCCTCCGTCGCCTCCCCGTCCCGAGGAGTCGGCCGGTCTCAAAACCCTAGCGAGTCCCCACCCTTCCCCGGCGCGGGGGCTGCTTCCGCCACTTCCCTCGCGGCGCTCTTCGTCGCCCTTTGCAGTGTCATCCCCCTCCCCGCTACGGGGACCATCCATCGCGCCACCGGCCGACCTGCCGCGCCCGCCACGGCGCGGGGCGCTTGCAATCGTGGACTATGCGCACGACGAGACGGCTATGTCGCCCGAGCAGGAGGTAGAACTGGTGAAGTATGTGTTCTGTTATACTGTTTGTAACCTGCTGGTTTTCCGAATTGATGTTATTAGTATGGATTGCTTGCAGGATGGGGAGATAATGAGCCACACACAGAGATTTGGCCCTGATGCTCAGGCTGCAGATGGTAAGTTCCTAATTGTGACCATGTACTAAGTTATATATATGTTGCTATAAGTTTCAATACAGATCAAATAAACTTAGCCCAACCAGTTTGCAGAAAATGTGTTATGTAAGGAACTAAGGATATCTGAATTGTTCTTATGTTACTTTCTACTCATGCTTGTAATTCAATTTACTTTCATGTGAATATAGTAGCCATGCCATAATATTACTAGAGATGGACATGGCCAAGCAGAATCATCAAACACATCGAGTTATTGTTATTCATATGGCTGAAAGTACGATGATGTCACCTTATGCGCTTTAAATTGCAACTAGTCACTCATGTACACATCCCCATCAACCAGTAGTTATTTTGAGATCATGATATGAAACAATCTGCTAGAATGTTAGACTGTTTCTCCATTTCATGTCTTGATATGGGTATTATGCAGTTAGTTTTGACATCTTTGACTTGTTACATTTTGGTCGGTTTTAATGTTACACAAAGATGCGGTATATGGTAATGTAGTAAGGGTTGTGATCTCTTGTGTGACATTGCAATGAAAAAGAAAGTAAACTTCTATGATAATCAATTAGATCTAGTGGACTGGTTAGATTTGACATCTTTGACTTGTTACATTTTGGTCTGCTTGATCTTGAACGGGTTTTAATGCTATGCAAAGATGCAATATTATAGGGTTGTGATCTCTTGTGTGACATTGCTATGAAAAATAAAGTAAACTTCAATGATAAGCAACTAGATCTAGTGGACTGTTGGCTAGTGGTGTGCATTACAATGCAAGAAAAATTAGGGTTATGATGATGAACTAGATTGAAGGGCGGGCCTGGTGCAAGCGGTAGAGTCTTACCGCCTGTGACTGGAAGGTCCCGGGTTCGAGTCGCGGTCTCCTCGCATTGCACAGGCGAGGGTAAGGCTTGCCACTAACACCCTTCCCCAGACCCCGCACAGAGCGGGAGCTCTCTGCACTGGGTACGCCCTTTATGATGTACTAGATTCAGTGGACTGTTTCGGTCAAATCTTATTGCATGCTTTTAGGAAAATTGTTGTGCTTTTGTACAAACTGTCAGATGAGTGATTTTTTTGGCATTTTTTTGTATAGTGCCAAAATTTGGATTCTGTGCTAAGAGCCTACTCGGATACAGACCAACTCGGCATCAGGTTCGTACTCCGCATCGCAGACTCGCCAAAACTGCTGTTACCCCGAAATCCTCCGCCTCCTTCCTCGCCGTTTCGGGCTTTCGGCCCTCGCTTCCGCATCGTCCCCAAATCCAACCCTTCCCTCCTCAATCTCCGTCCTCGCCATGGCGTCCGAGACCGAGGGCATCGCCGCCCTCTTCTCGATGTACAACGACGACGAGGAAGAGGAGGACGACGACGAGCCCAACCCCCCTTCCCCAGCGCCGCCCGCCGCCGTCCCCTCCTCCTCGCCGCCGTCCCCTCAAGCCGGGGCGGAGGACCCTAACCCTTCCCTGGCGCCTCCGTCGCCTCCCCGTCCCGAGGAGTCGGCCGGTCTCAAAACCCTAGCGAGTCCCCACCCTTCCCCGGCGCGGGGGCTGCTTCCGCCACTTCCCTCGCGGCGCTCTTCGTCGCCCTTTGCAGTGTCATCCCCCTCCCCGCTACGGGGACCATCCATCGCGCCACCGGCCGACCTGCCGCGCCCGCCACGGCGCGGGGCGCTTGCAATCGTGGACTATGCGCACGACGAGACGGCTATGTCGCCCGAGCAGGAGGTAGAACTGGTGAAGTATGTGTTCTGTTATACTGTTTGTAACCTGCTGGTTTTCCGAATTGATGTTATTAGTATGGATTGCTTGCAGGATGGGGAGATAATGAGCCACACACAGAGATTTGGCCCTGATGCTCAGGCTGCAGATGGTAAGTTCCTAATTGTGACCATGTACTAAGTTATATATATGTTGCTATAAGTTTCAATACAGATCAAATAAACTTAGCCCAACCAGTTTGCAGAAAATGTGTTATGTAAGGAACTAAGGATATCTGAATTGTTCTTATGTTACTTTCTACTCATGCTTGTAATTCAATTTACTTTCATGTGAATATAGTAGCCATGCCATAATATTACTAGAGATGGACATGGCCAAGCAGAATCATCAAACACATCGAGTTATTGTTATTCATATGGCTGAAAGTACGATGATGTCACCTTATGCGCTTTAAATTGCAACTAGTCACTCATGTACACATCCCCATCAACCAGTAGTTATTTTGAGATCATGATATGAAACAATCTGCTAGAATGTTAGACTGTTTCTCCATTTCATGTCTTGATATGGGTATTATGCAGTTAGTTTTGACATCTTTGACTTGTTACATTTTGGTCGGTTTTAATGTTACACAAAGATGCGGTATATGGTAATGTAGTAAGGGTTGTGATCTCTTGTGTGACATTGCAATGAAAAAGAAAGTAAACTTCTATGATAATCAATTAGATCTAGTGGACTGGTTAGATTTGACATCTTTGACTTGTTACATTTTGGTCTGCTTGATCTTGAACGGGTTTTAATGCTATGCAAAGATGCAATATTATAGGGTTGTGATCTCTTGTGTGACATTGCTATGAAAAATAAAGTAAACTTCAATGATAAGCAACTAGATCTAGTGGACTGTTGGCTAGTGGTGTGCATTACAATGCAAGAAAAATTAGGGTTATGATGATGAACTAGATTGAAGGGCGGGCCTGGTGCAAGCGGTAGAGTCTTACCGCCTGTGACTGGAAGGTCCCGGGTTCGAGTCGCGGTCTCCTCGCATTGCACAGGCGAGGGTAAGGCTTGCCACTAACACCCTTCCCCAGACCCCGCACAGAGCGGGAGCTCTCTGCACTGGGTACGCCCTTTATGATGTACTAGATTCAGTGGACTGTTTCGGTCAAATCTTATTGCATGCTTTTAGGAAAATTGTTGTGCTTTTGTACAAACTGTCAGATGAGTGATTTTTTTGGCATTTTTATTCCTCCCACTGGTGCATTTGCTGATATAAGCGTGCCCTGAAGAGCATCCTCTTGAAACATAAACACTTACACCCCGTTTGGATGTAGATATTGAGACGTGGAATTTGGAATTGGAATTGAGTTTTTTCAATTCTGCTGTTTGGATGTCTTTGGCATTGCGAGATGGCATTGACCCCTCAATACCAAGGCATTCGACTACAACTAAAACTGCTCCCCTTCGATACCGAGGCAAACCCCTCCGTATTGGAGGGAAACCAAAGCAACGAAGAAGTATCAGAAGGCGGAAGCACCAAGGAACCCCGTGACTGCCCCCGCCGCTGGAGAGTCCCGACAACCGCCGCCGCCGCCACCAGAGGTCTCGCAAGGGAGGACGGAGGAGAGCTCGCGCGGAGGAGATGCGGGATCCTCTTCTTCCTCAAGTCCGGCCACCGCTGAGTGCAAGGATCCCCTTCTTCCTCAAGTCCTCAGGTGCCGGGATCCCCTTCTTCCTCAAGTCCGGCAGCAGCGGGGAGTGCAGTGCGGCGGCGGCACCGGCACCGGCAGCAGGCGTGGGTCGTGGCGCTAGTCCAGCAAGAAAGCCTCAAGTCCAGCAGCACCCGTGCGGGTACCGGCCATGTTGGCGCCGCCACGCTTCCAGCAGCTGTGGCGACGCATCCTGCCGCCTCTGGCCATGCACGCACAAGCGCAGGGGAATTGCTTTGGTAGGGAAGGGGAAGGAGTGGGCTCACTGTTGTACATCGATGTGCGCGGATGGGGGAGGGAAGGGGAACGAGAGGGCTAGCACAGGCTGCAGCTACGACGAACGGACCTGCAGCAGCGGCGGCGATGCATAACGAGCTACTTCGTGCGGGGTTGAAAAGGGGATCCGTGAATGAATGGTCCAGTAGCTTTTGGAGATTCTAAATAGCAATTTCATGTACATGCAAACATCTGATTTGGTATTGCAGCCCATTTCCAATACCAGTCTGATTCGGCATTGGAACTCAATTCAATGTCAGCCGTCCAATATCTGCATCCAAATAGACCTTTAGAGGTATTCTTATATTAATGCATTTGATTTTACTGTTAATCTTGGTAACAACAATGTAGGTTCTTTAACCTTGGCTAAGTGCATTTTGGAAATCTGTGAGTGTTTAGCTTCTGGAAGTGCATTATAGGCCCCAGGAAGCATAAATTATTTTACAGGCATGAACATATCATATGCTTTCAACAAAATTCCATTCATGATTATCAGTTGGGCTGGACAAAAAACTCGTTGACTTAGCTCGCTGGCTCGGTTTAAAACTGCTCTGATTGAACTCGTTTTTCTTTTAAAACAAAAATGAGTTGATTCTGAATGACTTTTGACTTTGGCTTGGCTCATTAAACTTGGTGCGAAGTTGAGTATCAAACAATTCAGAAGGCCATAAGATTATGTCAATTCGAAGAAAGCTAAAAAAGTGCAGTTTGCTTGTTATCCAACCCTAAATCAGTTCTGATCCAAAAAAAAAACCCCGTAATTATCAGTTTGTACAACAATTTGATTGATGTGAAGCAAAACAATTTGTGCATTCCCATTCTTTAATACATTATTTGGGAAGCCACTGATCACATAGCTGGAGTACTTGATATTTTAATTTGACTTAATTATATCGGATGCTTGGTGTGTTCAGTCAGACCTCTGTACAAAAAATACATATAAGTTATGTTTTCTTTTTACATGTCTGGAGCAATTTAGTCATTGCAATGTCAAACATCCATCGGATTATCTAATATGATCTACCCTTCCATCTTGTTTCTAGGGGATCTTGAAGAACGAACTCTCTCTGGCACAGTTCATATTGTGACCCCAAATACTCCAGCAGAAATGTCTCATCATCCTGATGCACCCGAGCAGAACCAAGTAGGGACAGACATGGAAGTGGATGTAACTAGAGCAGAAACTGGAGATGCCCAGGTGGAGGAAGCTACTGGTATTTCAACCAATGGTGAAAATGATGATCCATTGAGTCGTTTCCTTCCTCCACCTGTGACTACAAAATGCTCTGCAGCATTACAGGTTATCCTATGATCAAATAATTATGATACCTATTTTTTAACCCTAAACAACTTACTCACGTTTTCGTACAAAATATCAGTTCATGGTGGGACATCTTCCACTCTTGTAGCGTTCGATGAACTCCATAATCTAGATTTAAAATTGATGAAACTATGAAGGGCGGGCCTGGTGCAAGCGGTAGAGTCTTACCGCCTGTGACCGGAAGGTCCTGGGTTCGAGTCGCGGTCTCCTCGCATTGCACAGGCGAGGGTAAGGCTTGCCATTGACACCCCACTGGGTACGCCTTTTTTAAAATTGATGAAACTATCATGTTCTCCTGCAATGTGAAGGCAAAGCTAAACATCTGCATCATACATTTCCACACCTGTATATGCTAACACGATGTTATTGAGAATAGGCTATGTCCTATGTGATAGCTTTACTTTATCAGTTCACCTAGAATGCTTGAAGGCTTTTCTATTCTTCTTTTTCTGGTCGTCTGCTTCTCTTTTCAAGTTTTGTGAAAGCATCATGATAATGTTGCTATTCAGGCAATATTTACACTAGGAATGTCTCTACACACCTTCACACGTATTCAGTTATTCTTGTGTTGGTTCGTACTGCAAGTATTTACTTAAAACTCATTACCTATTGTTTTCTGTTTTTTTCTGCAGCAAAAAATAAACAGGTTCCTTGCATACAAAAGGGCTGGAAAGAGCTTTAATGCTGAAGTGCGCAACAGGAAGGACTACAGAAATCCTGACTTTTTGCAGCATGCTGTGCGGTACCAAGAAATTGATCAGATAGGGACCTGTTTTGGTAAAGATGTTTTTGACCCTTATGGGTATGACAAGGGCGACTACTATGATGAGATAGGTATTTGTATTTGTTCAATATACTATTCTCTTGGGAGCGTTACAATAAAGTTCCTTTTACTGGTTAAATATTAGCACTCGTCAATTAGGAACATTTAGAAAATGTTCTATTGTTCACCTATCTGGAATTGTCAAGGGTGCATGTTTGCCTGACTTTTTTTTTTGAGGAAAATGCTATAAGAGTTAAGAGGCTAAACTAGCTATTCAGGTCTGTATATGTAACACCAAGTTAGATAGATGGGCAGAACACGGAATAATCTAGTGCATCGTTGATTTTTTTTATAGAAATGGAAATATTTAATGTACCATAAGCTCACAAAAAGAGTTACTTATTTTTTAAAGTGAACTGAAATTATATATCTATTGATGTTGTGCTTATGCAAGTAGGGACAGATATTTCAGCTGCAAATATATATATTTTTAAATATTATATTTGGCACCAATACTGAACATTCAGTCTGTCTGTTTGGTGATATATAATGGTATTCCAGTTTACATCTTATCCGTACTATTTGAATGCAGAAGCTGAAATGAAGCGTGAACTTGAGAGGAAGGAACAGGAGAAGAAAAGGAGCCCAAAAGTTGAATTTATTACTGGAGGAGTACAACCTCCAATTAGTGCATCAATACTGAAGATCCCAGGTATAGTGAACATGAAGCAGTTCTATTTTCTGTTTTGGCAGTACTGGATGGAGCACAGCCTCCATTTGTGTGGTTTTATTATTCTGATGTTTGTTATATATATACTCAGCTTTGGCCGGTGTCAGTACACTACCGGTACCTACCGAAGGTTTGCAGAAAGAGACTAGACCAAACAAGAAGTCAAAATGGGATAAGGTGTTTAATCAACAACTCTAGGCATCTATCCTTGTTTGGAATACTAATCTTCGGGGCTGACTTCTGTTTTGCTTTTATTTGTTACCTGTTAGGTTGATGGTGATGTTAAGAACCATTTGGTTCCTAGTGGACACGACAACTTATCAGCAACTGCTTCTGCGGCACTTTTGACTTCAGTTAATGTTGGTGCTGGATATGCTGCTTTTGCGTAAGTTCTGTTGCTTCAGTATGACTGTCTTTACCATGTTCAGATTATCCATTAGCACAATGTTATTTCTTGTTAGAGGCCTGTAGCAATCTTCCTGTGCTGTAAGGTGACTAGGTGCCCTCCCACTTATGTTGCTCACACCTTTGCTCTAGGCCTTGTGCGACAATGTTGTTTCTTATTATGTTAATCTGATCAACAAATGCCAATTCTCAAACCTTTGTTCTTTTTTTTTTTGGTTTATCAACTTGGGAAAATCCTGTTCAGTTTTACACTTTTACTGGCACTTATTTCTTTTGTTACTTCATCTGTTTTCGTCACCTTTTGTTTGCACCATAACTCTAGTTTGCAATTAAGTGACCATACGTGACTGAAAAAAGAATGTTAAGGTTCAATCATTACAACTGGCAAAACCTCACTAAGCATATGCCATTGCTATCCACAGCCTTTGAAGCCGTATTTGGTAAGCTGTATATGCCCCTGAGGCCCTAACCAACAAACAGCATCTGACCCAAGATTGCAGAAAGTGGCAACAACAAACAAGCATTGAAAAAACAAGCATTGGTTAAAAATGAATGGTAGAATCAATGGCAAAAGCAATTAAAGGGATTGTGATATATTATGAAGAGAAAATAGAGCTGACAATATTTTCCATTACAATTTGTTGTTCAATTATAACAATGTATTCTTGTTTTCCAGGCAACAAAAGAGAAAAGAGGCTGAAGAGAAGAGAAGTGATTATAAGTCAGCAGACAGAAGATCGTAGCCGCACCCACCTCTTTGATCCATTCTGAGCAGTCAGTGTATCATTGAGTTTTTGAGTGACATAGTTTTGTAATGTGGATAAGGAAAAAACAAAACAATTAAAATCAGTCCAAGAGAAATGATTCCAGGAAAGCCCCTCTGAGCAACTTGCCAACTTGTAGTCTTGTATTATACAAGGTACCGTGGGCGTGTTTTTGCGTCCAGCTCATTGCTCTGCCGCTGGAATGCTGGGATTTCCAATTGGTAACCTTTTATCAAGGTTCAACATTGACGGTCACGTTACTTTTATCACGCAGAACATCGTCGGTGGCAGTCACGCATATCCATGTGATGTTTCAGGGCTGATGTCGTGCGGTCTGTAGTTGAACACGCTACTACTGGCGCTCGACACGCAATGCTACAGTGCGGTAGATGTACGGGATAAGTCACCGCTACAGCGTAGATGGTAGCGCTACAGGCAACAGACGAGGCACCGTGTGCCCCCCAACAGCAAAGCCAACGACGACATGACCCACCTCGAATTATCATCCACGGTCACGGCAACCTCGAAAGCTCTCGTTTGCAACCCAAACGGTTAGCGATCTGCGCCAACTGTAGCGACCCCCGTCAGCTCGCCACACCAACCGGCAATGTGACCACCGTCTCTGGCTGGGTGCAGCTCATTACTCCCGAATTGGCCCGACGCACGTCCATGAATTCACCACAGTGCTGCGCACACCACCGTAGATCTGCCACTGGCACTCTGGCAGACATAGCAATTGCAGAGGGACTTTCCCGTTGGCCTCGCTGCCCAGCGGGCTGTAGCTGCAGTAACCACAATAAATTACCAGTCATCGATTGGCCGTAACCAACGCTGCAGCGGAAAACGGAATAGTACCCGCAACTAGTCTTTGTACTCTATTGGATTTCCCATAGAAATGAGAGTTTTCCCCGCTGCTTCTGTTGCTGAAGACCATGACACAACTAGTAGCGCGGTAGCGGCGCGCGCAGCGTGGGTCTCCGTGCGCTCAGGGCGTCAGGCAGTGTAGGCATCTCTCAGATCGCTGTCCCGTCCCGCGCGGCCCCAAGAAGAGCAGAAGGGCGTCGTCTTGCAGGGTTGCCGCGCGGCCACGGCAGACACGGCCAGACCGCCAGAGACCCAGACTCACAGGCAGGGCAGGGCGGGCAGGCAGACAGCCGCCGGGGTTGTGTGCTCTTCGCTCGTCCCACGATGCAAAATGCGATCAAAACATCGGTCCGACCACTCGCCCCGCCCACACGGCGAGGGGCGAGCTGGCCAGGCGAGCGGCGGCACCCAACGGTAACTTTGCCTTGCGCCCGGTTGCCCATCCCTCCCTCTCTTTCTCTGTCCGACTCCGACTGCGAGTCAGGACATGCGCCGACGTGAACCGCTTGATTTGAGGCGGGGGAAAAAAAGAAGAGGAACAAGTATCCTCTGACCTCTGGTCTTGGACCAGCCCCGTCGTCAAGTGGCGCTGTACATATCTAATTGGAGCAATTGTCCCATCGGTTCGCAGGAATCAGGGAAATGTACCTGGAATGCAATGCACTCACTCTCTAGAATCCGTTTTCTTTCTGGCCTGTCGTCGTGGCAGCCTCATTAGCAGTAAACCGAGCTTCGCACGTTTACTTCATCCATCCTGTAGTAAGAGTCATTCTTACCTTCTATGTTCGGAGGTAGGTCTAGCGGTAAGACAGGCAATGCTCAAAACTCCCCCTACCTCTTCCACGACAATCAAACCACTCCTATAATTTTATAAACATGGAAGAGAGGAAGGCTCTAAAAGTTGAAGATGACCTGAGTACGTCTTCTATGAATTTCTACATCCGCCACTGCTACATTTATCCCAAATTATTTGTCATTTCCACTTTGTCATGAATCTTTTTTTTTTCTCTCCGATACATCTCTATCTTTATCATTCCTGTTTCGTATCACACATTTTTCACTCATCATATTGATCTGCCCAAAGCTAAGGACGGAGGGATTACGTACGTAAGTACTTTAGTTCACACTATTTTATATTGTAAGTAGTTGATACATTACTTTTATTATATATCTAAATATAATATATGTACATAAATTTATGTACCTATATCTAGTCATAACACTTAGAAAAATCACAACTGACTTATAATTTTGGAACAGAGAAGATACATTTTCAGCTTTTCTAATAGAGTAGAATATTGTGGACTTAGTTGTGGCGAAGGTTGAAAGTCCCCCTGAAAAGCAGAAGTCGAAGGTCCAAGAAAATCAACATTTAATCGTACGTTGCTAACTTGTTGTACCCTGTTCGCTTAGCTGATAAGCCATGACTGAAAGTACTGTTGGCTGATTTGTTGTGAGAGAAAAATATTGTTCGTTGGCTGAAAAAGTACGACTTATAAGCCAAGCGAACAGGGCGTTGGATATTATTAGTATATTACTGTACATATGATCTAGGCTTTGTTTGGCCAGTTACCTCGCCCTGCCGCATCGCATTTACGGCCGCGCCGCAAGTTTGGAGACCAAAAGCCTCGCCAGACTCCTGGCGCGAAAATCAGGCGCAATGAACTACGGACAAGCTTGAGCAATTGCGGCACGCCAAAGCTATGGTACGAACCAAACGACAACCCAAATAAGTCAACGCATCAGACTTCAGGTGTGGCAAGTTATGGCTACATACCAAAAAAACCCTAGTATCACAAATGAACTTTCGGATCAAGAAATGTTAAAAACGATTATTACTACTACTAAACTTCCTTTTACCAAAAGAGGCAAAAAACACAGCAGTTAACAGTACGTTGAAACTACAGCAGACAGCAGTCGCCCTATGCCTGAGTACGAGCCACGAGGTGAAAAACAGCGGCACCGTACATACAGGACACACGAGGGGCAATTTGGTCACGGCAAAAAAGCCAACGGCCAGTTACTCACAGGAGAGGAGGGAAGAGCGCTTCAAAGGCGATTAAACCCAGCGAGAACCCCGCAGCAAAACCCAGCCCAGCAACAATAAAAAGGCAAGGAAAACAAAGGGAAGCATCACGAGATAAGAGAGGCCGGCCGGCGACCAGCACTCGCCACTGCTAGACGCCGCTGGGCTGTGTCCTGTGTGCGGAATCGCTCTCGGTCGCCGCCGCTGGTGTCCCTCCCTCCCTCCCTCTTGCGCTGCCTGTCCCCGCACCCCTCGCAGTCGAAACCTTTTCTCCAACAGATTTCGTCCTGGTGCGCTCCTGCTGCAAAGGGCGGCTATAGCCGGTGGACACGTTTCATCTCAATCTCACTGCTTTGGATTCTTCTTCCTGCATTGTCAAGAGAGGCCCAGCAGACGAAGCACGCAGGAACCAACCACTCGCCGAATCGGCGTGCGGCGGTCTGGTGATTTTAAGGGTCGAGATCGTGTTCTTTGGAGGCTGAGGGACAAGAGCTCTCTTCCTGTCCTCTTTCCTCCGGTTTGTCTTGGTCCAAGAGGGCAAAACTCGTCGGGGGAAATGGCGGAGGTGAAGCCGGAGGAGATAAGCCATCCGCCCATGGAGCAGCTCCAGGGGTTCGAGTACTGCATAGACTCCAACCCTCCCTGGGGTGCGTATCGAAGTTTGGAGCTGAAATGAGTTCACATTTGCGTTGGAATTCGGCTTTCTGAATCTTTTTTTCGTCACCTTTTTTTTTAATCCTTTTTGGCTTTCATTTCAGGCGAGGCGATCATACTGGGCTTCCAACACTACATACTGGCGCTGGGCACGGCGGTGATGATCCCGGCGGTGTTGGTTCCCATGATGGGCGGCGACGATGTGAGCTCCTGTGTCACGCCTTCCGCTTTTTGGCCACACCAGATTCGTGCCGGTTCTTGGCAGCATCAGTTTGGTGATGTGATGTTTTGGGTCCTTCCCCTTTCGCTTGTGATTGGTGTCGCTATTTGCAGGGAGACAGGGTCAGGGTGGTGCAGACGCTGCTCTTCGTGACGGGGATAAACACGCTGCTGCAGTCCCTCTTCGGGACCCGGCTGCCGACGGTCATCGGCGGCTCCTACGCGTTCGTGATCCCGATAATGGCCATCATCCAGGACCCGTCGCTTTCGGGGATACCCGATGGTCACCAGGTGAGCAATTGCCTGTGTCCATTCTGTTGCTTCTGATGAGGCGGTGGTCTAATCTGCAAGTTTTTTCATCCGTGATTGAGCAGAGGTTCCTCGAGACCATGAAGGCGATACAGGGGGCACTGATAGTGTCCTCCAGTATTCAGATCATCCTGGGCTACAGCCAGCTGTGGGGTATTTTCTCCAGGTTGCTTTCCTTCACACTTCACAGTCCAAGCATTCTAGTTCTAGTGCTCTTGCCTTGAAAGAACTAGGATTTACCCAATTCTAGTTGTAGTTAAGTGTTGGAATGGATTGGCCCATGAATGCATCTGCATTCCATTTCAGTTTTGACAGTGCCTACGATTTACTGATTGGTTCGAAAAATGCATATCCTCTTTCAGATTCTTCAGTCCAGTGGGGATGACCCCAGTGGTTGCGCTGCTCGGATTTGGCCTTTTCGAAAGAGGTTTCCCTGTGGTACCACTTGCTTTGTCCCGACTCCATTTTGTATTGTCAACTTGTGCGCATGACCACGCAAGACGTGGATATGTTGATGAGGAATTGCTTGTTCACCCAATTGATGTCTGATGATATTGCACCAGGTTGGGAGATGCGTTGAGATTGGCTTGCCAATGCTGATTCTCTTTGTTGTATTCTCTCAGGTTTGACAAAACTCCATACTGTCCAGTTTTCTATGCACCAAATTCATCTTGGGAAGTTAAACATACCTAATTTGTGCCTTTCCATTCTTTCCCAGTATCTGAAGAATATACAAATAAAAGAAATTCCCATACTGGAAAGGTTCTCCCTTTTCATCTGTATCGCATTGGTATGGGCATATGCTCAAATCCTCACCTCAGGTGGAGCCTATAAAAATAGCTCTGAGGTCACTCAGAACAACTGCCGCACTGACAGAGCCAATCTGATCTCTTCTGCCCCATGGTTAGTACCCTCGCCAACACTATGTTAAGTGTGTCGTGTAAATGTAAAGATACTCAATGCTCAATCTAGTATTAGGGGCAGATAGTCAATTTTTGTAAGTCTGAACTCACTTTTGGTCTAGCATACGTGTTTTCAGTGACATGAACCTGACACCTTAGATTTGTTTGAGAGTATTCATCTTATTTTTATGTTTGTTTGTGGAAAAGGCACTAATGATTATTACTGCTACTATCAATAATTGAATATATTGTGAAAAAAATAACAATGGTCTAATGTTGGAGACTTGGAGTCCTGAATTTGCAATGGAAGTGTAACAAAGAGTGACATATTGGTGCCACCAACAACTTAAGTGCATTTGTCCCAACCTAAGATAGATCTTCAGTTGCATTCCTATTGTGAGACAGAGAAATGTTTGCGTCTTTTTCTCTCTGCATTCTTCAGTTGCATTCCTATTGTGAGACAGAGAAATGTTTGCGTCTTTTTCTCTCTGCACACTGATCCATTGACTTCACCCAGGATTAAGATTCCTTACCCGCTGCAATGGGGTGCACCAACCTTCAATGCTGGCCAGTCATTTGGTATGGTGTCTGCTGTTTTGGTCTCGCTAGTAGAGGTGATACATACTAGAGCCTTGGATCCTTTGTTTTAGAATTCAGGAACGACAGAATTGACCTTAACACAATCTCTCTCTTGGACAGTCCACAGCCTCCTACAAAGCTGCTGCTCGGCTTGCAAGTGCGACTCCACCTCCGGCTCATATCCTGAGTAGAGGCATTGGGTGGCAGGTAAACACTTTCTTGCACCCATGATTGTTCTTCTTTTGATGTTCTGTCAGCTGTTCAAAACTGAAAAAGATGCTCTGCGAACAACAGGGAATCGGCATCCTCCTTGATGGGCTATTTGGAACGGGGACTGGCTCCACTGTCTCAGTGTGAGTGTCTATGCCATAATCTTCTTCACCACTGTGCCTCTGCAGATGTTTTTATTACAAGCCTTGACACTACTTGGCTGGCACAACGATGCAGGGAGAACGTTGGGCTGCTTGGGTCGACAAGGATTGGGAGCCGGCGGGTTATACAGATCTCAGCTGGCTTCATGATCTTTTTCTCCATGCTGGGTTAGCCACTGTTTGATCGTGTAGTAATTGGACTGTTTGCAGATCATGTCTGCAACTGAGGCCCTGAGTGCGAGGAGCAGCTCCTGACACTCTTTCATTTATCGAATTGCAGGGAAATTTGGAGCTTTGTTCGCTTCTATCCCATTCACCATCTTTGCAGCCGTGTACTGCGTCCTGTTTGGACTAGTTGGTTGGTCATCCTGTTTCCCTGAACCCGTCTTAATCTGATGCGAGTAATGTGTGCAGTCTGCTGCTGCGCTTTGGTAATGCTGCTGCCTGGGCTGACGGCTTTTTTTCACCTTTCTCTGACTTTCAGCTGCAGTGGGGCTGTCCTTCTTACAGTTCACTAACATGAACTCCATGCGCAACCTCTTTATCGTCGGCGTCTCCATCTTCCTGGGCCTGTCCGTGCCGGAATACTTTTTCCGGTACACCATGGCTGCTCACCGTGGTCCTGCGCACACGAAAGCTGGATGGGTTCGTCTTTCTCTCTCTTGATTGACCCCATTTCAATATTTCATGGCTCAAGGTCAAACAGTACCTGAGATCGATTTCGTGTAGCTAACTTCAACTTGTGTGTGACCTGGGATGAATGCAGTTCAACGACTACATCAACACCATCTTCTCGTCGCCGCCGACGGTGGGGCTGATGGTGGCCGTGTTCCTGGACAACACGCTGGAGATGAAGGACGCGGGCAAGGACCGGGGGTTGCCGTGGTGGCTGCGGTTCCGGGCGTTCAAGGGCGACAGCAGGAACGAGGAGTTCTACAGCCTGCCATTCAACCTCAACCGCTTCTTCCCTCCGGCCTAAACCAATAAGACTCCGGCCGCTTCTCTGGAACAAGTCACTCAGATTGCTGAGCAGAGAGGCATATATAGTAGCTTAATTTGTGCAGGAGATCGAGTTGCCCATTGCTTGATTCGTTGATCTCTAGTTGTTCATGTTGTAGATTACTTTGGGGAGGTCGTCCTCCTAGTATACTACTGCCCAACCCAGTAAAAATGGTCCTCCTAGTTGTTCATGTTTATAGATGATCTGCGGCGGTCCAATGCTCATGTGAGTCATGTCCTGTACTATCCAGGACGGATAACGCACCGGAACAGGAATCCTATGTGACGGAAGTGCCGTGACGTCCGTAGACCGTAGGGAAGAAGACTGAGAATAGGCAAATCGTGGTGGAGTATGCGCACGCTCCCAGTCCCACGCACGCGCGGACGCAGTGCTGCCTAGCTCACCGCGGACGCCTGGCCACCAATGGCAGCAGCTGGGCGTGCGCGTGCCGCGCGTGCGCCAGACAGCTACGAACTCACAATGCCATGACGCGGATGATCATGAGTAGGTCACGCACGGCTCGCTTGCTCTGGTCGCAGATTCTCGCGTGGCTGCGACCGCTGCAGCTGCATGAGGCATAACCCGATAACCGCATGAGCTCGCGGCTCGGTGGATGAGGAGCGGGAGCGCACGGAGAAAGGACGCGGTGTTTAATCGGGGGTCGGGACTAACAAATAACAATAATGTTAGCCCGGGCTCGCGAGGAGTGCAGCTGTGGTGGGCCTTGCTGTGTGGCGGGCTGCATGGGAATGGGCACTGGCGGCTTGAGGCCGTCCGAGGCTCATTTGGGCCAGTTGGCTTCGTGGCCTAGCACAACCGAAGCATACACACTTGCTCAAATAACAAACAAAAAAAAAAAGCATATATAAATCATTTATTGCTCTATTCGTTTGGTTGATAAGTCATGGCTGAAAGTACTGTTGGCTGATTTATTGTAAGAGAAAATACTGTTCGTTAGCTGAAAAAGTACGACTTATAAGCCAAACGAGCAGAGCGATATATATCTCTATCTCTATCTCTATCTATCTACCTATATTATATTATATCTAAGAGAGCTGTATATCTAGTATTAGCGAGCGAAGTGAATCTTCTGTCCATCTTTTTTACTTCCTAAAGTGCCCTCGCTTCTCTTCTCTGATCTGGACTTATAACCCATGCTGATAGAGTTAGAACCACAAACGTTCAGTGACAGTACAAATTCTGATTCCAATACGTATTAGAATAGATGACGCAGCCATTATATATGTCTCCGGGCGATACGGATTGTTTGGTTTTCTAGACGCTTGTCTTGACACAAGCAACGAGCAGCTTGCCAAGCCTGGAGAGCTAGTTTAGCTCCCTCTCTCTCTCTCTCTCTCTCTCTCTCTCTCATGTAAACAAGGCAAAAGCTTGCTTACACGGGTCTCAAGGTAGCCTTGCCTGGTCTCAAACACGCCTAATATATATGTCCTTGTTTGGTAAAGCAATACCGTGATCGAGGAAACCAAACAACTCTAAGGGCATGTTTGGTCCATCCTCTAAAGTTTAGCTACTAAACTTCAGTCACTTTAGCTACTAAACTATCAAACAAATTAATTAAAAAAAGACCAAAGTAGTTTAGTCACATTAATATCTTAAGATGTGCTAAAGTGGGCTAAAATGCCTAGTGGACAGAGGCTGCCCCTCAATATTATCGGTCACCACCATGATTTATGCGTTCATTAGGGATAGTTTGGTCTTTGTTGAACTGCTTTAATGATATTTGGTTACTTTTAGTCACTAGAACCAAACGACTAAAGTTTAGTCATTAATTTTAGTAACTAAATTTTAGTCATAGAAAACCAAACAGAGCCGGTATACGTTTTTCGGTGGAGGAAACCAAACAGCTCTAAGGTATACGTTTTATTTTCTTTTTGCAACAACGCACGAACACGTTTATACAAGTAAACAAATTTATACAAGTAAACAAAAGAAAAAGAAAACCGCATAGCTCCTGCGAGGAAAGTTCTAGATCTCATCAATCATCATGTTCATACGACACACATGAAGTGCCATGCGGAAAATGAAGTGCCGCAGGGATCACAAGGAGCCCAAGATTCTTCCACTTTCCAGGCCACCGCCCCGCCCTGACGTGGAGACCTCGCCATGTATAGCAATAAGCTCAAAGAGAATACGCAACTCTAAATATATAATATAATCTGTCCAGGCCACCGAGTGTTTTGGGCACTCCTGACACTCAGATTTTTGTTCATACATTTACAATGTCTTTTAACTATATTTACATTGTCTTATTACAATATTTACAATGATTTTTCCACTATAATTTATTATAGAGTGATGTAATTTAGGGATAAGAGCATTCCCAAGAGTTCCTAAGATTTTTTCCCAACACTATGGAGTTTTCTAACACGTCAAAAATTATTAGGAGGAATAAATAAGACCATCTCCAACAGTTTTCAATAATTCACTCCTAATAGAAGTAAACTTTACATCAGGAATCCTATACTATTTCTAAAATCCTAACCACTTTTATATATTCTTTCTTTATTATACATTTACATCAGGAACCCTTTTCTATTCTTTATTCTATCCCACGTCCTTCCAGATATATCCGCAGGATCGGTCTATTTTTCTAAGCGCGGAAAGACTGGGAGCTAGGTTTGGAAACGGTTGGAGATGGGTTTTTTTCCATTCTTGCTAAAAAAGCCTAAATTGGGAGGCTTTACTGGAAACTCTTGGAGATGCTCGCAACTTCTATTTCTATGGATTGCAGATCTCGGAGAAATCTATCTCAAATTGTCCAAAAAAATATAAATTATTTCTATGGATTGCAGATATCAGACAAATATGTATCAAATTATTCACAAATGTCAGAGACAAAACATAACAAAACAAAGATCGAACGTCCACTCTCTTCTCTTCTACCTCCAGTTCACGCGTCTTCTTCCTCAGGAGGAACATCAGGCAGTGGTAGACGAAGGGATCCCGTGCCGGAGCTCGAAGGGGCGGTGGATCCCGCGCCGCCGCTTGGAGGTAGCGCGCGCCATCGGGATGAGGCAGGGCCCGCGCGACGGAGGGAGCAACGACCACCTTGGGGGCGGCGGCGAAGGAAGCAACGACTGGCGTCGGAAGGGGTAGGCGCACAGAAAATCGCGTGCTGGAGCCGACGGAAACAACCGAGTGTCCTTTAGGAATCTTTTAATACGATTCACGCACCAAAAGATGAGCGGAGACCGCGGCCACGTCGCGCGCCTTTCCCGTTCATCGGATCGTACGTGTGGATGGCCCAGATCGAGGCTCTGTAATTTTGAATGAAGGCCCTTCTATTTAAGATAAATCAACCCGCAATCCAAGGCAGTTAATATCTTTTTCCTCGAAAACCCCTCGAGCTTCATTTAAATCAACCCGAGTCCAGAGCACCTCTCAGTTTTTTTTTGTAAAAACCCCTCAAGTTTGGCTGAAACCAATCCGAGGTCTATCTTTAGTTATTTACAAAAGAAACCACAAATTTCTAGAAAATGAACCCGTGTTCCGCACTTTCCTTCGTTGATTTAGAAAATGGACCCTATTTACTCAAGAAATAAATCCACAATCTGTGTGTTCTTCCCTGTTCCGCAAAAAAAAAATCTCATTTTCGCATAAAATCAATCTAGGCTCACCTAATGACACGTTATTCTTGAAAAAAAAAACCTTCATATTTTATAGAATCAACCCGCAGCAAACGAAGACCCTATTTTGGCAAGAAAAATAATCGTACCATCATTTGTCTACATCTCTTTGTACGAGCCCTACAGCAATGCGTCATTTTTAATACTGACACTACTTTCATAGAAAGTACCACACCAACCTAATATTATATTTTGCTAAAAAAATATGGTATCATCGTTCTTTTACGCTTTTTTCGTGCTAGCCCTATAATAACGCATCATATTTTAATATTAACCTTACTTCATTAAAGAAAATACCATCACGTCTGAGGTTTCCTAAATCTCATGATTCGAGGTCGAATTCTCCTCATTTTACAATTACATTAAACTTGTGGCTATTTATGCTCCTCCGTCCTTAATAAATAGATTTATCCCTTCTTTCTCCACAATAAATATAGACAAAAAATATAATAATTCCATTTCAATATCAAAAACAATATCATACTTAAATAATACCTTCATAACAATGGTCGGGCTGCAAACCATGACACCTATGCGAAAA
Source organism: Miscanthus floridulus (assembly GCF_019320115.1). Classification (NCBI taxonomy): domain Eukaryota; kingdom Viridiplantae; phylum Streptophyta; class Magnoliopsida; order Poales; family Poaceae; genus Miscanthus; species Miscanthus floridulus. Next base: position 119,460,157 of record NC_089584.1, read on the forward strand.
TAACAAAGCCACGGTTGTCTTACCTACGTTGCTTAAAAAAAGTGTGCATCTGCGCCTTAGCGTCTACATACAATTATTATTACTCTATGCATGAAATAAAGTTTGTATCAACTATAATATTATGACAAAATACAGGCACTGCGCGGCAAGACCGCGCGCCTTTCTAGTTCTCATATGATATATTCCCATATAATAGGAGTTACCTAAAAAAAACTTGCTGTTTTTCCAACTACACGTACGTATCTGTTAAGCTACTCTTTGAGGTTTGAATTACGATTCCGTGTAAATCAAAATCCACGCGCCCAATTCAACCCGGCAAAAGATTGGACGTGACGTTGCATACCCAACACGGCAAAGCACCCACAGCACGAGTAAATTAGATACTGTGCGTTCATTCCCTGCTCGTCCTTGGCATTTGAACAATTAAACTCGAGGGAGGCCCGACCTGGTCGCGAGGAATGCAGCTGTGGTGGGCCTTGCTGTGTGCCGGGCTGCATGGGAATGGGCCGCCACTCCAGGACAGACGACGAGAGAGAGGCACAGGCGGCGTGAGGCCGATCCCCAAGGCTCATTGGGCCCGTTGGCTTCGTGGCGTAGCACAACCGAGGCATACACACTTGCTCAAATTAAGAAAGTATAGCAGTCTAAAATAAGAAATAAAAAAAGCATATATCTATATTTTTATCTATATCTATATCTCTATATCTATATCTATATATATTATATTGCATTATATTATACTGTACTATAATATATTATACTATATTATATTATATTATATTATATTATATTATATTATATTATATTATATTATATTATATTATATTATATTATATTATATTATATTATATTATATTATATTATATTATTATATTGTATTGTATTGTATTGTATTGTATTGTATTGTATTGTATTGTATTGTATTGTATTGTATTATATTATATTATATTATATTATATTATATTATATTATATTATATTATATTATATTATATTATATTATATTATATTATATTATATTATATTATATTATAAATAAAGAGTAAATCTACGTGAGATGAAGCAAAGATACAATGTTCATTGATATACATGCGAGACTATTGCTTTGCAGCTCGCTAGTCTCTTTCCTTTCCGATCTCTTTCTTCCTCATTGGACAAAGTCTGACACATGCTAGCGCCCATATCAAACTAATACTCGTCATAATTAGTACTAAGTAATAATGTAATATCATCCTAATAATTTTTAATTTATTTACTAATGATTAAGATTAGAAAAATCGGATCGGTCATTTGTTTTATTATATATATAGAGAGAGGAATATATCTAATTAACTAAACTAACTAATAAAGTAACTAAAAAATCTAAATTAAAAAAAACTTACCTTCACAGCCGCCGCCGAGCAGCCCACATGCCAGATGGGGGGCGGCGCGCCGGCGCCTGCGTGGGGGAGAGAGCGCGCGCGGGGTGTTTTAGCTCCTGTCAGCCTTCCGATAGCCGACAGGTCCCTATCGGCCAGCGGACGACCGTCAGGTCCCCCGTCGGCTTCTGGGCTGCCGATATGTGCCCTATCCACAGTGAGTACTACTTCTATGCTCTCTCTCTCTCTTTTTGTGAATTTGCTACTTCCAGCTCACAGTCCTCTTTTCTTTTTTAAAAGAAAGAAAAAAAACTTTGACTTCCCAGTTTACCAACGACTCAGATTCCGTCACTCACTCTTGGCTGGTTCTCCCTTGCTCCGATGAACAGCGTAGCACGTGAAACGTTTGGAATTCGTTCTTATGAGATAAAGAGAAGGCGAGGCCTATTTGCTTGGCATACTGGCACAAAGGGATGAAGCAGATGCAGTACGTAGATCGAGCTGAGCCCGACGTATTTGTTGTTCTCTCTCAAGCATGCAGTGTACTACGCCTGTACTCCTGCATTTGATATTCACCCTGTTCCGCTCATCTACTTTTCAGTTGGCCCGTGCTTATTTCGGCTTGTTCTCTCTCACATAAACACTATTGAATCAGTCGAAATCAGCCGAAACACCACCAGCAGAACCGGGCCAATTGTCAACGTGCCATCGCTAAACAAACCCATCACTATACTAATAAATTGCATCATCGTCACTGCTCCTTTCATCGCTGGACAAAGTTAATGCATGTGTGGGTGGGGCTAGGACTCGGAGGCTTGACTGAGGGCCGACAAGTCATCGTGACGTCGCCCTTCTCGCTGTTGGCATGAAAGTTTTGAATAAACATGTTTGCATTAAATTTGCTCTATCAAATTGCCATACGCTAGTTAAAGGTTACCCATGAGTGTTGTGGCTCAACCGGCAATAGGGGCAGTCAGCTTAGCTGACTGGGGGAGTCGGCTTAGGCCAGCCTAGCTGGCTTAGCGAGCCAGCCTGGCCGACTCTAGCGAGCCATGCGCTATTTTCTTCCTTCTTTGCTTGTTTCTTTCGTCATTTGTTGTGCCAATTAATCTCCAACACTTCCTTGATGCTAGGAACTTGTTGGTGTTGCCCATATTCCATGTTGAGACACTATTGAGTGCCAACGGGTTCGCTTGTTTCAGTTGTGGCTAGTCATTAAAGCTTTATCAATATAAGAATTTGTGATTTGAGCTGCACCCAAAATTGGCTTTGAGAAGGGCATACCCTGACGCTATTTACTAATAGCACTGCTGCTGATGCCTGATGGGGATGACAAAAAAAAAAGAATGTTAGAGTGTGCAATGACAAAAAAAAAGAATGTTAGAGTGTGCAACGAATCTGGCCTAGCTTGCTATACGCATGAGTCGACACCCCCCTCGAGCCCTGCGTGGGGGAGAGAGAGCGGACGGCCGAGAGGTCCCCCAACTGTACTGTACGTGGCCCTGTCGGCTTCTGGGATGCCGATATGTGTCCTATCCACAGTGAGTGCTACTTCTATGCTCTCTCTTTTTTTTTTGAATTCCCTACTTCCAGCTCACAGTCCTCTTTTCTTTTTTAAAAGAAAAAAATGAAATCCTAGTTTACCAACGACTCAGATTATTTTAGGGTCTGATTGGTTTACGACCAAAATTTGTCATGCTAAGGATTTGGTAAGCCAAAGTTAGGTAAAATGTTTGCTATGGATTTGGCAAACCAAATATGAGAGGTTGGCAAGTTTTGATAGCAAATCAAACAATAGCCAAAATCATGACTTACCAAATCTTCGGCTTGGTATATTTTAGGAGCCAACCAATCATGCTCTTAACTCTGTCATGTAAACAGGGCAAAAGCTTTGCTTACACAGGTCCCATTCCTAAGGTAGCCTTGCCCAGTATCCACTGTTCGTCTAAACGGTTGTTTAGCCCGTTTACACACTATTTAAACGCTACACGGTGGTACACCGTTTTCGTTTAATCGGTTGTTTTGACCGTTTAAATGACCATTTTTTTCCGTTTAAACACCCGTTTTGCTCGAATAATGGGCAAAACGGTAGGTGACCGTCTATTTACCGTTTAGCGTTTAGGATAACACTGCTACTATCAAACACACTATGCCTAATGAATATCCTTGTTCATTATCTTAAAAAATATATATGCTTGTTTGGTATTGCAATATAGTGATTGACGAAACCAAACAGCTCTAAGGTACACGTTTTTTTTTTGCGATGCACGAGGAACGAAATGAAAAAGAAAAAGAAAATCGCATAGCTCCTGTGAGGAAAGCTCTAGAGTCTCATCATCATGTTCTTTGTGCCACACAGATGAAGTGCCTAGTGGGGAATGAAATGGTTGGTTGCAACTTGAAGCCACCTCGCTAGAGATTAGAGAAAGGATGGACTGCATAGCTCCCCTTTCTCCACCTCCTCCTCCTCTCTCTTTCAATGCGGGTGGCGACCATGGCGTGTCATCCGGCGACGACTTGCTCCGGCGCAGCGCCCCACCACCGATCTGGCGCCTCCTTCATCGGATCCGGCGGCCCTGCGGTCGGATCTAGCGAGGCCCAAGGTGGAGAGGCCCCTCTTCGTGCGCCTGGGCGGGTGTTGGTCATGCCCATGGTGGTGGCTCCGGCCCAGCGTGCGGGAACGGCGCCGAATCCACAAGAGGCAGCATCCATAGGGAGTGCTACGCCCTGGGATGCGCGTGGAGGTGGCAACGTCGGCCAGCGGCGTCAGGACCGGTGCCCTGGCGGCTGGATCTAGCGTCCACGTCGTGATGGTGACGCCTGGCTTCGATGGCCGTGGGATGCTCGGTGTGGTGGGTGCTTGAGCTGGTGACGACCACGGCATGCTCCCATGGATCAGGACTCCAGCCCCCCATCTAGAACACATGTGGTACCAATAAAATAGGCGTGACTGGTTTCTTTACTTGCAGGGATCAGAAAGAGCCCAAGACTTCCCACTTTCCAGCCCGCTGCCCCGCCCTGATGTGATATGGAGACCTCGCCATGAATAGGACCAACGGACTAATAGTATAGCAATAAGCTCAAAGAAAATACGTAGCTCTAAATATAATACGGCCCCGTTCGTTTCGTTAAAAAAATAAGCCAAAATAATTATTGGGGACCTAATACTGGGGTACCTAATAAGGTGTAACTAATATCCATCAAACGTTGATGCTCCCAAACAGACAAAAACGCAGCTACACTTCTTTCCCAGAGGACTGAAGATTGGCTCCACCTCACCCGACGGCTGAGGGCTGGCTCCGCCTCGTCCGACTGTTGAGGGCTGGCTCTGCCTCGCCCGACGTCTGAGGGCTGGCTCCGCCTCACCCGACGACTGCACCCTGCTCCTTTATAATGACGAGCACATGGTACGACAGGACATTTGAGTCAACCGCAGTACCGAGGACCGTGCCCTGCACACCTGCAGGAAGGTACCGTCAGGATACGACGCGACGGGCGCTTTAAGCCCTTTCCGACTTGACGGAGTCTGAACAGTGTTGTAGACGCCGATTTTTGTCTTATAGTGTTGTGGGCGCCGCTGTCAGCCCTCGACACAAATCCTCACACAAGGATATGACAACCACTATAATCAAAGAGAGAACTCATGTCATCAACAGTAATAGGCGTATAGTCACTTCCCTGTCTACTCCCTGCATAGTTATGGCTTGGCACCCTGACACACCGCACCGTCCGCCGGGGGAGGATGGGACGTGACCACTCGCTGAAACGAAGCCAGAGTCCGGCCCTATCAGGATCAGCAAAGCATGCTATCCCTGGCGTGGTCTGCCATGATAGAAGGGCAGGTTCAAGGGAAAAGGAAGACCCAGCACCTTCAAAGAACCTTCTCTACTTTTGGTTTTTTCTCTTTCTCCCATCTGTAACCCCTGCTCCCCCTTGGTCTATAAAAGGGAGGGTAGGGCACCCCACTAAGAGGGCTCAATTCCACACACAACACATAGCCAAGCAGCAACCGAGCTCTTGGCATCCTTTCGACCTTTCTATCAGAGACTTGGGACCTGTCCCTCTCTCGACCGTTTGTACCCCCTACTACGAACATTTTTTGATACTGATAACACGAGCAGCAACAAACTAGACGTAGGGACATTCTGCCCAAACTAGTATAACCTTGTGTCCTTTAGTACACCATCCGAGCCTAACGCGCAACAAATATAAATTTACTAGTTGGTGTTTGTTCGAAACACCAATAGTTGGTGCACCAGGTAGGGGCCTTTGCACGTTCCAAATTAGGCGTCGAATGGCTAGCCATGCAATTAGCTAGGCCCTCGGTGCACACGTGTGTTTCGATGACCTGGACTTCATCGTCATGGTGGGAGGAGAGTTGGCGTTGGCCCATGCCGCCATCCAATCTCTCCTCTACATCAACTTCAACTATGGGAGGCTCGAGCGCCAGCCTGGTGTCTCCCTTGGACCCAGCCGTTCGGGGAGGATCCACACTGCCTCACCCTCTCCTTAGAACACTCTTCATGGAACGCCCCGACGGTGCTTCCATTCGGTCTCCGCAACACCGCGGCGATCGTTAGCCACCTTGTGGCACAGCACACAATCCCGTCCTCCGTGAACAACAAGTTCATGGGGATGATCAAAAGTATCACAGAATCCCTCCACGACCTCCTCACGGAGGGGCTGGGGTCGGACTCTAGCTCTAACTCCAGTAGGGGAGCCATCACCCCTCTCAGGAATGTTTCATGGTGGGTACCCCCGAGGGACACGTCGAAAGCGTCTCCGCGGAGGAGGCTACCCCGGTAGGCAACCTCAGTGGCAAAACCAAAAGGGAGACAACGGCCCTACCTCGTGTAGGGGTGGAGCAGCTGAGAGCCCGAAAGTGGGAGATCGATGAAGTTGGAGAACAGCTTGTGCGGGAATACGTGGAGGTCGATCGGGAGATCGAACGCCATGGAGACGGTGGGCGTGCATGCGCCGTGGCCTGTTATGTAAACCAAATCATCATCGTCGATGATGAAACCTGTCGGGTACCTTAGAACGGGGTACCCCAAGCAAACATCAAATGGGTCGCTAAAATCCCATCTAAAAAATAAAGCTAGAAGGTAAGCCGTGGGCCCCTCACCTGCCACGACCGAGCCCACTGGGTCCTCCTCCTCCTCGCCTCGAGCCTCGAGCAGGAGGTCTCGGCATCCTGACACAAACTCTGCCTCACGCGAGGCTCCCCAGGGAAGGCCTCGGTAGGGAGCGCTGTCTCTGTCTCGCCCGAGGCTCTCCACGGAAGGCCTCGGCAGGGGGTACATTCTCCGTATCGCGCGAGGCGTCTCGTGCAAGGCCTCGGCAAGGGGCTCGATCTCCGTCTCGCGCGAGGCCTCAGTCTTTGTGTCGCTCGAGGCCGGGTTGCCCGCAGCCCGTCACCCCCTGCCTCGACTGACCCTCCAGACAACGCGTCATGTCTCATTAATGCTTCAACCACTCCCGCAATCTCAGCCGGACGACGGCTCAACGCCACAGAATGGCCGACGCGACCCGAGGTCGCATCAGCGCCATACCGGTCGGGACAGGGCACGGCGGGTATTACCGGCCATTGTGTCCTAACACTGTGTCCATGATCAGCGCCATACCGGCTAGGATAGGGTACGGCGGGGATTACCGGCCACTGTGTCCTAACGTTGTGCCCATGATCAGCCGCCCACTCGAGGCCTCAGCACTGTACACCAAGGTCTCGGCGATCTTGGGGTTCGCGCCTGCCGAGACCCCTCCACCGCGGTGCAGCCTCGGCATCGACCAAGTCTCGGCCTCGCGCACAGTCCGTCCATAGTGGCTTGCACGTTCACCGCCGCACCCACTCCGAGGCAGTCCCGGGGTTCCCACAATGCACAGAATCTGATGGGACGACCACGCCGCTCCAGTGCTCCAAGGATGGACCACTCCGACGACCACGCCGCCACAGGAATAGGCTACAGGCCCCGGACACGCCGCCTCTGTTCACACGACGCCGTATAGTTAGCTCATGTACCGTCCTTGTCCTCCCTTCAGGCTATAAAAGGAGAGGACTTGGGCCATTTTGAGGGACGAAGGAGAACACCTTGTAACACACACACACACGCACATCCCTGCCGCCTGAGAGCAACGTCTCAAGTGGCCCGCACAACACCCTGCCGAGACCTGGGACCAGCTCCCTCTCTCCTTTAGCTTGTAACCCCCTACTACGAGCACTTCGGTGCAAGGAATACAAGATCGACCTCTCAGACTGGACGTAGGGCCTCGATTGCCTGAACCAGTATAAACCTTGTGTCTCTTTGCATCACCATCCGGAATCGGGAGCACGCAGAACAAATTCACTGGTTGGTTGAGGACCCCTCGGTCCGAAACACCGACAGTTGGCGCGCCAGGTAGGGGCCTCTGCGTGTCGGTTTCGTCATCCCAGCAGGTTCCGGATGGCAGACCCTGTACGACCATTGCGTCTCGGCACCGTGGTTTGGTTCGGGAGCCTAGAGTTCATGTCTCTAGGGCATGAGTACGACATGGTACTCCTCACTCCTCGAGCCCCACCGTCCGACGATGAAGTTACGCCTCGGCAGCCCAGGCGCAGGTGGCGCCCGGGTGGTCGCTCTCGCCACGCATGCCAAGCATGACACGAACAAGGCCACCCCGACGCTACGCGAATCCGAGGCGACACGCCACCCCCCGCCGATATCCTACGACCAGTTGTTGGCACAGGGTCCTTGGCTAGGGACCTATCTAGCCTGAGCTTGGACAAAGGAAAGTTGCCTGTGACACGCGGCGATGCCCAGTCGTCAAGCTCCGCTCCACCACTCCCTGAAGAGCCGACCCCGGCGGGGCAGAATCTAGCGACGGCACCATCCCCATACCCCTTTGGGTTGAGAAATGCCGCCGCCTCTTACGCCTATGCTTACACTACCGCTCACGAGCATCCCTCAGAACACCGCCAGCGCTTCGCTCTCGACCTGAGCATCCACGCCGACTCCTCGGATGAGAACGAGGCATGGCCCGGAGTGGATTTCTCCGGACTCAACAACCCTGGGGCTTTGCGCCAGTTCCTGGCCGCAAGCGACTACTGCTTCGGCTACTCCGACTTCGACGATGAAGACACCTACGACCCCACTCGCGAGTGTTTTCACGTCGGGCTCAGGATGCCGAGGGCGGGCGAAGAGGACGAGGGGGCAGGTAGCCGTTCCCCGCTTCCCCCAGGCGCGGGCGCCGTCACACCTCCACGTGCCGTCCTGCCGGCCGCACGAAATGAGAACGTCGCTCTTGCGCGACCTCAGCGCCCAGACCTAGAACAGCTCCGTGAGCTCTAGGCCAAGGTTGAACAAGACCAACTCCTTCTACAGCAGCTTCAAGACTCTCTCAAACAGGAACAGCGAGGTCGCGGCGAAGGCGGGGGAGCCCGACGGAGGGCCCACGATGTGCATCACCACATCCATGACGACAAAGGGAGTGAGCAACCCCTAGTCTTCAATCGCGCTAGCCAGAATGTCATGGCTACAGCAATGCTGGTCCGCGCAATGCCTGAGCCTTCTACCACGGAGGCGCGGCGGGTCCACGGCGAGCTCCGGGATCTCCTAGAGACCGCCATGGTTCAGCAGGCTAAGAGTTCTGCCTCCCAACGACACGGGGGCGCCTCGAACCTGCCCACGGCACTGCCTTGGCAGGACAGGGAAGCCCCAGCTCATCCCGAGCCCGACCAAGCGCCGATAGCCCATAGGGCCCCCGTGCTTCTGGACCACCTCGGCAATCGACGCGAGGTACAGGGAGACCATGAGGTGGTCAGCAGGCAATGACGCCACAACAACGAGGGGCCCGCTCGGGGCTACCACCCACACCGAGGCGGTCGCTACGACAGCGGGGAGGACCGCAGTCCTTCCCCTGAACCGCTAGGCCCTCGGGTCTTCAGCAGGGACTCCGCGCTGCTCTTTTCCCCGCCCGGTTTTAGCAACCAGCCAATCTCGCAAAGTACAGCGGCGAGACCAACCCTGAACTCTGGCTTGCCGATTACCGCCTAGCCTACCAGCTAGGTGGCGCGGACGATGACCTGCTCATCATCCACAACCTCCCCTTGCTCTTGTCGGACTCAGCGCGAGCCTGGCTCGAGCATCTTCCTCCCTCACAAATCCACGACTGGCGCGACTTGGTGAGGATATTCGTCGGGAACTTCCAGGGCACATACGTGCGCCCTAGGAACTCCTGGGATCTTAAGAGCTGTTGCTAGAAGCCGGACGAGTCTCTCCGAGACTTCATCCGGTGCTTCTCCAAACAGTGCACCGAGTTGCCCAGCGTCGGCGACTCGGAGATCGTCCAGGCTTTCCTCTCCGGCACCACTTGTCGGGACTTGGTTCGAGAGTTAGGTCAGAACATGCCGCGCTCTGCTGTCGCGCTCCTCGACATCGCCACCAGCTTCGCCTCAGGTGAAGAGGCTGTTGGAGCCATCTTCCTCGACATCGACACCAAGGGTAAGCGGAGGGACGAGGCACCCGGGGCCTCAGCCTCCCACCTCCCCAAGAGAAAGAAAAAGGGGCGCCTAGGGAAGCAGGAGGTCCTAGAGGCTGATCTGATCGCGGTCGCAGAACGCAAGAACCCCCAAGGCTTCAAAGGCCCTAGGCCCTTCGACGACATGCTCAAAAAACCCTACCCTTACCACCAGGGTCCGGTCAAGCACGCTCTCGAGGATTGCACCATGCTGCGGCGTTACTACGCCAGGCTTGGGCTCCCCGACGACGACGCCAAGCAGAAGGGCGCCGGTGATCAGGACGAGGACAAGGACGACGGGTTCCCCAAGGTACGCAACACCTTCATGATCTTCGGTGGGCCCTCAACGTGCCTTACGGCGCGGCAGCGCAAGAGGGAGCGCCAAGAAGTCTTCTCGGTCAAGGTGGCCACCCCCCAGTACCTCGACTGGTCTCGAGAGGCGATCACCTTCGATCGAGATGACCACCCTGACCATGTTCCGAATCCCGGGTAGTACCCACTGGTTGTCGACCCGATCATCGGCAACACCCGACTCTCCAAGGTGTTGATGGACGGAGGCAACGGCCTCAACATCCTCTACGCCAACACCCTAGAGCTCTTAGAGATTGACCGGTCGAGGCTCCGAGGCGACGTCGCACCCTTCCACGGCATCGTGCCAGGGAAGCGCACGTGACCCCTCGGGCGCATCGACCTTCCTGTCTGCTTTGGCACCCCCTCCAACTACCGCAAGGAAGTTCTCACCTTCGAGGTAGTTGGGTTCGGGGGAGCCTACCATGCCATTCTGGGGCGGCCGTGCTACGCTAAGTTCATGGCAGTGCCCAACTATACCTACCTCAAGCTCAAGATGTCAGGCCCTAGCAGTGTCATCATGATTGAGTCCACGTACGAGCATGCATACGACTGCGACGTTGAATGCATCGAGTACGCCGAGGCCCTTGCGGAGGCTGAGACCCTCATCGCCCACCTCGACCAACTCAGTGGCGAGGTGCCTGACTCCAAGTGTCGTGTGGGGGCGTTCGAGCCCGCGGAAACCATCAAACTCATCCCGGTCGACCCTGCCTGCCCCAACGACCGAGCGTTGAGGATCAGCGCCACCCTCGACATCAAATAGGAAGCCGTGCTCATCGACTTTCTCCGTGTGAATGCCGACATATTCGCATGGAGTCCCTCGGATATGCCGGGCATACCAAGGGAGGTCACCAAGCACACCCTGGACATCCGGGCCGGATCTAGACCCACGAGGCAACGCCTATGCCGCTTTGACAAGGAAAAGCGTAGGGCCATCGGTGAGGAGATACAGAAACTCTTGGCGGCCGGGTTCATCAAGGAAGTGTCCCACCCAGAGTGGTTGGCTAACCCCGTGTTAGTCAAGAAGAAAAATGGGAAATGGAGGATGTGTGTAGACTACACCGGTTTGAACAAAGCCTGTCCAAAGGTCCCCTTCCCATTACCTCGAATTGATCAAATCGTTGATTCCACTGTAGGGTGCGAGACCCTGTCTTTCCTCGATGCGTACTCTGGTTACCATCAAATCAAGATGAAAGAGTCCGACCAGCTCGCGACTTCTTTCATCACACCGTTCGGCATGTACTGCTACGTGACGATGCCCTTCAGCCTCAGAAACGCAGGTGCCACGTACCAGCGGTGCATGACCTAGGTCTTTGGCGACAACATCGGGCAGACCATCGAGGCCTACGTAGACAACATTGTGGTCAAAACCAGAAAGGCTGAGGATCTCGTTGATGACTTAAGGATAACCTTCAAATGCCTTAGAGAGAAGGGCATCAAGCTCAATCCTAAGAAGTGTGTGTTCGGGGTCCCCCGAGGCATGCTCTTGGGATTCATAGTCTCGGAACGCGGCATCGAAGCCAACCCAGAGAAGGTCTTGGCCATAACTGGCATGGGACCAATCAGGGACCTCAAGGGAGTACAGAGGGTCATGGGATGCCTTGCGGCCCTGAGCCGCTTCATCTCGCGCCTCGGCGAAAAAGGTTTGCCTCTGTACCGACTCTTGAGAAAATCCGAGCGTTTTTCTTGGACTCCTGAGGCCGAAGAAGCCCTCGACAGACTCAAAGCACTGCTCACGAATCCTCCCGTCCTGATACCCCCAGCCATGGACGAGACCCTCTTACTCTACGTCGCCGCAATGACCCAAGTGGTCAGCGCTGCCATAGTGGTAGAGAGGCAGGAAGAGGGGCATACTCTGCCCACCTAATGACCTATTTATTTCATCAGCGAGGTGCTCTCCGAGACCAAAGCACGCTACCCCCACATCCAGAAGCTGGTCTACGCTGTGGTCCTGGCCCGGCGCAAACTGCGTCACTACTTCGAGTCGCACCCAGTGACTGTGGTATCATCTTTCCCCCTGGGCAAAATAGTTCATAACCGGGAGGCCTCGGGCAAGATAGCCAAATGGGCTATCGAGGGCAAGGCAAGGCGGGACGAGGGTGACAGCGAAGGCACCTCCAATCGTTTCGCCAAAAGGAAGAATAAGAAGCAACACGCAAGGACTCACTCGTGGCTGTTGCTGACCACAAGGGTGGTCGAAAGCCCACGGAGGGCACTCCGAACCACTTCGAAAAATTACTCGAGGGGCCATGCTCAAACCACACCTTTCCTGTTAAGCATCTGCTCAAGGACTGTGGCATCATGCGGTGGTTCTTTACCAGAGGCTCCAACAAAGGGGAGCAGGGGAAAGATCCTCCCCCCTCTGTGGATGACGCCGAGGAGAAGGATGATGGCGTTCCAACACCAGACGTCTGCCTTATGATCTTCAGAGGATCAACGACCTATGACTCCAAACGTCGTCAGAACATCACACGCCACGAAGTCTACATGGCCCAACTAGCCACACCTCCCTTCCTCCTATGGTTAGAGTCTACCATAACCTTCGATTAGATCGACCATCCAGATACTGTCCCACACCCGAGAAGATATCCGCTTGTGGTCGACCCAATCGTTGGCCCAAAGCGACTCACCAAAGTACTGATGGACGGAGGCAGCGGCCTCAACATCATGTACTGATGGACGGAGGCAGCGGCCTCAACATCATGTACACCAAGACGCTCGATGAGATGGGCGTCGACTGATGAGGACATCACCATGCTGGACACACCGACGCCATGGTCTTCCCCAAGTTGCAATTCGTTTCCAACTCAGCTGCCACGTCACCCTCGGATTCAGCAGACACGTCGTCACTGTTTCGGTCATAACTTCCTCATACGACGTCGAAATGGGCCGTTCTTGGATGCGTTGGAAAGGGGACGACGACGCCGTCGTTTTGGATCTGGTCCCAGCTCCAGAAGGTCCGTGGATCATTCTGTGTGACCACGACAAGGTGCTGCGTCACCTATTTGGGCCAACTTGGCCATGTATCGTGTCGGGCCTTAAGCCCAAGTTGTGGGTGCCCAACCCCTGGCCGTCCCCAACCCTAGGTCGAGTCTTAGACTATAAACACAGCCGCCGCCGCTGCTACACAATTGGGTTTTGTTTAGAGTTTAGTTTTCTATCGAGAAACTGAATCGTTCATTGTAACTGTGGTGACAAATCCTTTTACAGTGATCCAGGGCCCCCGTTCTTGATCTCCTCCACTGTGTCGATTAGTCCTTTGGAACCGAGTTCTTGAACCCTCTATTGAATATTCACGTCATTCATATTTGCAATTTCAGATTGCGTGTTTTACCTTCTTGCTTGTGCTCTTCGATTCGCTTGCAGGAAAAGCCTTCTTGGCGAGGTCAATCAAGTTGTGCTTGGTTGATAACCAACGGAGCGGTGGTGTAACGGTTGCAGGGTTCGAATCGTGTCTGATTTGAAGCCGGATCGCCAACGTCGAGATCTCCACAAATCGAACTTACCGGCTACCTCTCGGAAGATCGGGCCTGTACTCATCAATTGGTATCAGATATTTCAGGTTTACCGCGAGGTATAATCTCGTTTGCCTTAGATTCATATTTGTTCATTACCTAGAGTCCACAAAAAGCCCAAAAATATTTCAATTTCCGCTGTCCTATCGCCCTTTGTGCCTTTGCAATTTCGTTTCAGATTCGTGTTGTTGAGTTTGTGTCCGTGGTCGAGTCTTGTTGCTGGTTTAGGATTGTGTTCGTGGTCGTAGTTCAATCGCCCGTTGCTGTGATTTTGTTTTCCGCCGCTATCCCATCCACCGTTCCCACACAACAAGTCGAAGCCACCACATTACTCGACTTGCCCCACTAGCCGCCTTGTGTAACTTCTCGCCGCCGCGCAAACCCTAGATAGGTTGCCAGCCGCTCTTCTTTTGCCTGCATCGCAGCCCTCCTTACATCATCAGGCGAATACCTACTGCTGTGATCGGTGTTAGAGTTTAGGGACGCTTTGCCCTAACTGCCGCCGCCGTGTTGTGCCTCCCGGAAAACATACCTTGAGATACCTTCGGTAAAACAGGCATAACTTTTCGCTCGTTTATCAGAAAAATCTGAAATTTTTTCAGCAGCTTCTTGACACCATTTGGGGCATAACTTTTCGCCCTGTTTGGTTTCGTCAAAATTGCCAAAAAAATTCAGAAAAATAAAGAAAAAAAATTGTCAAAGTTTTTGCACGCTTTTCAGAGAACGTGCTGAATTTCTGTAGACCACATCCCACCTCAGTTGTAGGTGCCAATTTTTGTGGTTGCTTCTTTTGTGATCCTTGTTCAGAGAAAAGTATAAAAAAAATAGTAAGAAAAAAAAATTTGTTTCCTACTAGTGCCTTTTGGAAAAATTCAGGAAAAAGGAGAAATCCGGGCTATTTGCTTGTTCTGTGAGTTCTTTCGATCGTCCTTTGTTTTCACCTTGTTGCGCTACGTCTCGACACGTCTTAGCCAGCACCTGTGATTTGTACTTTGGATCCGGATTGAACAATCATTAATCTGCATTCGTTAATTGCTAATCCTTGCTGTCATATTGTGTGCCTACCCATAGCTCCACATATTCTTCTATCAGCACAGGTTCATCTTGCAACTGTTACCCACGCTCCACAACAGATTGCTTCGCCACTTTGGTTTTGCTCCTGTTTGGCGTTGGTAAGAATACAGGCAAGACGGTGGTAAGCCGCTTGTGATTTTGCATTCCACTTTCACCACCATCACCACCACCACCACTTGTTTCCTTTTAGTTGATAGGGATAATACTTTGGTGTTGTCTTTTTCTATCTTCTAACCATGGCAGGAACTCCGACGGACTTCAATGAGTGCGTGTCCAAGGGCGAGCTTACAACGTTCATGACTGAACAACGCAATCTTATGACTGAGCTGACGCGCAACGTGAACAATCTAGTCACCCGCATTGAACAGCTTGAGCAACGCCCTCCACCTTATCGTGCTGATGATGAAGATGCGGATGTTTTTCGTGATGAAGATGCGTATGCTGACGGTGGTGGCCGTCGCCGCCTCAACTTCAATCGTTGCGGCATGGGAGGTAATAATCATGGTAATAATGATCCTTTTGCTAAAATTAAATTTAGTCTACCTCCTTTTGCTGGTAATGTTGATCCAGAGGCATATTTAGATTGGGAGCTTGCTGTTCAACAAAAATTTGATTCTCATAATGTTCCTCCTGAGCATAGAGTTAGACTTGCTACTAGTGAGTTTACTAATTTTGCTTTGTTCTGGTGGAGTGATCTTTGCAATGCTAATAATGCTGCTGCTGTGCCTCAAACTTGGAATGTTTTAAAGCAACGTATGAAATCTCGTTTTGTTCCTCCTTATTACCAACGTGATTTACGTTTGAAACTACAAACTTTAAAACAAGGTGATAAAGGAGTAGAAGCATACTATCAAGAATTGCTTATTGGTTTAGCACGTTGTGGTATAAATGAAGATGATGATGATGCTAGTGCTAGATTTTTTGGTGGTTTAAACCATGATATACAGAACATACTTGATTACAAAGAATGGCGCAATTTTTCCCAATTGTATCATCTTGCTATTAAGGCAGAACGAGAAGTACAGGGACGCAAACAACACCAGCCTTTCAGGTCTAACAATGGGAGGAATTTTCAGCAGCGTTCCGAGCTAGAGACGCCCAAGCTTCCTGTTGCACCACAGCCATCTACACCTCCATTTTCTTCCGGGGTAAGTAAATTGTCTAATGTGCAGTTTCCACAGCTGAAGAAAGGTGGAACTCCGGGTGCTTCTACTAGCTCCTCCTCGTCCAGCTCTAAAATCATTTGCCACCGATGCAAAGGCATGGGACATGTCATGAAGGAGTGCCCCAGTCGTCGCGCTTTCATTGCTACCGAGGATGGATATGTAAGTGCTAGTGATGTTGAAGATGATTTAGCCCTTGCTGCTAACATTGATGCAGATCCCACCGAGGGCGATCAAGACAAGGAGGCCATCACCATTGACTCCGTGGCTGCTGCCGCGGACTACCCTAGCCTTCTTGTGCAGCGTGTGTTGAGTACACGTGTGGGACATGAAGAAGAGATGAAGATCCAATGCCACAATTTGTTCCACATGTATCTCATTGTGCAGGGTTGTCGTGTTCTCACTATCATTGATGGCGGGAGTTGCAACAACTTGGTGAGTTCAGATTTGGTTGACAAGCTTGGCTTGACCACACGACAACATTCGTATCCATATAAACTTCAATGGTTCAATAATAGTGGTAAGACTAAGGTAACTAAATCCGCACGCATTAGCTTTTTCACAGGCTCTTATCATGATACTGCTGATTTTGATGTTGTCCCTATGCAAGCTTGTTCCATTTTGTTAGGTCGACCATGGGAATTTGATAATGATGCTTTACACCATGGTAGAACTAATACATACACTATCATACATAAGGACAAGAAAATTACATTGCTGCCTTTGTCTCCTACGGATATTATTAAACATGCTAATGAGATCAAAAATAAACCTCCAACAGACATTGCTAAAAATAATGGGATTAAGTTAAAAGGAGGTGCTTTTCTTGCTACAACTCCAGCTACTGCTGAGTTATGTGATAATCCTGATGCACCATGTTATACTATGTTTTGTCAACCTTTTATGTCTGGTGCATTGCCTGCTGTCACTAACCTTTTGCAGGAGTTCGCTGATGATGGGATGGAGTCGAGGACGACTCCAATTCTACAAGGAGGGGATGATGAGGACATCGCCAAGATGGAGTCGAGGACGACTCCAATTCGAGAAGGGGAGGATGATGAGGACATCGCCATGCTGGACACACCGACGCCATGGTCTTCCCCAAGTTGCAATTCGTTTCCAACTCAGCTGCCACGTCACCCTCGGATTCAGCAGACACGTCGTCACTGTTTCGGTCATAACTTCCTCATACGACGTCGAAACGGGCCGTTCTTGGATGCGTTGGAAAGGGGACGACGACGCCGTCGTTTTGGATCTGGTCCCAGCTCCAGAAGGTCCGTGGATCATTCTGTGTGACCACGACAAGGTGCTGCATCACCTGTTTGGGCCAACTTGGCCATGTATCGTGTCGGGCCTTAAGCCCAAGTTGTGGGCGCCCAACCCCTGGCCGTCCCCAACCCTAGGTCGAGTCTTGGACTATAAACACAGCCGCCGCTGCTGCTACACAATTGGGTTTTGTTTAGAGTTTAGTTTTCTATCGAGAAACTGAATCGTTCATTGTAACTGTGGTGACAAATCCTTTTACAGTGATCCAGGGCCCCCGTTCTTGATCTCCTCCACTGTGTCGATTAGTCCTTTGGAACCGAGTTCTTGAACCCTCTATTGAATATTCACGTCATTCATATTTGCAATTTTAGATTGCGTGTTTTACCTTCTTGCTTGTGCTCTTCGATTCGCTTGCAGGAAAAGCCTTCTTGGCGAGGTCAATCAAGTTGTGCTTGGTTGATAACCAACGGAGCGGTGGTGTAACGGTTGCAGGGTTCGAATCGTGTCTGATTTGAAGCCGGATCGCCAACGTCGAGATCTCCACAAATCGAACTTACCGGCTACCTCTCGGAAGATCGGGCCTGTACTCATCATCGACCGGACACACCTTTGCCCAACCTGAGCGCCTTTCCATGGCATCATGCCCAGGAAGCAGGCCATGCCACTCGAGCAGATCGATCTATCCATTACCTTTGGGGATCAGTTCAATTATAGGACTGAGACCCTCACCTTCGAGGTGGTTGGGTTCCCCGGAACCTTCTACGCCTTCTTGGGACATCCATGCTACGTGAAGTTCATGGCCGTCCCCAACTATACATACCTCAAGCTAAAGATGCTGGGCCCCCATGGGGTCATCACCGTCGGCACCTCCTTCTAGCGCGCCTACGAGTGCGAGGTCGAGTGCTGTGGCCACACCACGACAATCGTCGCCTCCGAGGAACTCACCGCCCTCAAGGAGGAGGTCGCCGAAGAAGCGCCCGACGCGAAAAAGTCGACCGGGTTGTTCAAATTGGCAGAGGGCTCCAAGGGGCTCCTCATAGATCCCAGCAGCTCTGAGGGTAAAATGGTACGTATTAGTACCACGCTTTCCTCTGAATAGGAAAGTGCGCTCGTCGACTTCCTCCGTGGCAACAAAGACATCTTTGCATGGAAACCCTCGGATATGCCGGGCATTCCAAAGGAGGTGGCCGAGCATACCTTGAAGATTCATGTAGGCTCTAGGTCAGTGAAGCAACGCCTACATCACTTTGATGAGGAGAAACATAGGGCCATCGGTGAAGAGATAGCCAAACTTTCGGTAGCTAGATTCATCAAGGAAGTATACCACCCAGAGTGGTTAGCTAATCCTGTTCTTGTATGAAAGAAGAGTGGGAAATGGAGGATGTGTGTTGACTATATGGGTCTCAACAAGGCATGCCCAAAGGATCCATTCCATTTGCCATGCATAGACCAAATAGTCGACTCTACCTCGGGGTGCGAAACCCTCTGCTTCCTTGATGCGTACTTCAGCTACCATCAAATCGTGATGAAAGAGTCCGACCAGCTCGCGACATCTTTCATCACCCCCTTCGGATTGTTCTGCTATGTCTCGATGCCGTTCGGTCTGAAGAACGTTAGGGCTACGTACCAGCGTTGTATGCTCAAATGCTTTGGGGACCTCATCGGGCAGACTGTTGAGGCCTACGTTGACGACATCGTGGTTAAGTCCAAGCGGGCTAACCATCTCGTTGTCGATCTTGACCAAACCTTTACGAAACTCTGAGCAAATGGCATCAAACTCAATCCTGAGAAATGTGTTTTTGGGGTCCCGAGGGGCATGCTGCTCGGCCTCATCATCTCTGAGCGTGGCATCGAAGCCAACCCAGAGAAGATCTCAGCCATCATGAGGATGGGCCCGATTCAGAACATAAAGGGGGTCCAGCGAATCACAGGGTGCCTCATCGCCCTTAGCTGATTCATCTCATGCCTCGGTGAATGAGGCCTTCCCCTTTATTAACTCTTGAAGAAAGCCAACCGCTTCGAGTGGACATTCGAGGCCTAGAAGGCACTTGACATGGTCAAACTGCTTTTGACAAGACCCCCGATCCTAGTTCCTCCAAGCGACGGAGAATCCCTCCTGCTATACATAGCGGCCACCACACAAGTGGTCAGCGCCGCCCTAGTGGTAGAGCAGGAGGAAGAGGGGCACGCCCTCAAGGTGCAGTGCCCCATGTACTTCATCAGCGAGGTACTATCTGACTCTAAGACCCGCTACTCCCAAATCCAAAAGCTCCTATACGCCATCCTCATCTCCAAGAGGAAGCTACGCCACTACTTTGAGTCACACCCTGTGATGGTCGTGACGTCGTTCCCCCTCGGTGAGGTCATCTAAAGCTAGGACACCATAGGAAGAACCGCGAAGTAAGCACTCAAGTTGATGGATCAAGGCATCACGTATGCCTCTCGAACGACGATCAAGTCCCAGGTGTTGGCTGACTTCATCACAGAATGGACTGAGGTCCAAACACCACTGCACGGTCATCGATCAAGAGTATTGGATGATGTACTTTGATGGATCACTGATGAAGAAGGGCACTGGTGTAGGGCTGGTCTTTGTATCACCCCTCGAGGTTTGCATGAGGTACATGGTTCGTCTCTATTTCCCCTCATCCAATAATGTGGCTGAGCATGAAGCGCTCATCAACGGCCTATGAATTGCCATTGAGTTGGGCATCCAATGCCTCGACATCCGGGGCGACTCCTAGCTGGTCATCAACCAAGTCATGAAGGAGTCGAGCTGCCATGATGCCAAGATGGTTGCGTACTGCCAAGAAGTCCGACGGCTAGAGGACAAATTCAATGGCCTCGAACTCAATCACATCCCAAGGCACCTCAACAAAGTAGCCGACGCGCTTGCAAAAGCGGCATCCGATCGAGAGCCAGTGCTAATGGGTGTCTTCGCCAGCGACCAACACAAGCCCTCGGTATGCTACAAAGGGTCCGAACGGGTCAACGACGGTTCGTTTGATCTAGCCCCAGGGGCTAACCAACCAATGACTCCATCCGGCCCTGAGGTCATGGAGCTTGAAGAGGATCCAGTGATAGAGCCCAACCCTCTAGATGACTAGAGAACACTCTACCTCGACTACCTCCTCCGTGACATGCTGCCGATGGACAATACGGAAGCTCGACAGCTCGCACGTCGTGCCAAGTCCTTCGTTCTTGTAGAGGGTGAACTCTACAAACGAAGCCACAACGAGATCCTATAGCTCTGTATCCCCGTCGAACAGGGGAAGCTTCTGCTGAGCGATATCCACGGTGGGGTCTATGGTCACCATGCTACGCCTAGAACCTTGGTTGGGAACACATTCTGACAGGGCTTCTACTGGCCCACTGTAGTAGCCGACGCTGAGCAGATCGTATGCACCTACGAAGGGTGCTAGTACTACGCTCGGCAAACTCACCTCTCATCCTAGGCACTCCAGATGATCCCCATAACGTGGCCTTTCATGGTCTAGGGGCTCGATCTAGTTGGGCCTCTCAAGAAGGCGCCCGAGGGTTACACCCACTTGCTTGTCACCATAGACAAGTTCACAAAATGGATTGAAGTTTGGCCGATCTCCGTGATCAAGTCCGAGCAAGCTATGTTGTTCTTCCTTGACATCATCCATTGCTTTGGAGCACCAAACTCCATCATCACGGACAACGACACATAGTTCACCGGTAAGAAATTCCTTCGATTCTGTGATGAACAACACATCAGGGTTGATTAGGCCACCGTCGTGCACCCCCGAATGAATGGGCAGGTCAAGCGCGTGAATGGCTTGCTCCTATAGGGCCTCAAGCCTAGGATCTTCAACCGGTTGAACAAGTTTGGTGCACGCTTGGTCACCGAGCTCCCTGCGGTGCTCTGGAGCCTAAGGACAACTCCTAGCCGAGCCACCAGCTACATGCCTTTCTTCATGGTCTACGGTTCTGAGGCCGTCCTCCCAACCGACCTCAACTATGGAGCACCAAGGATTAGAGCATACGACGAACAGGGAGCTAAGGCATCCCACGAAGACGCCATGGACTAGCTAGACGAAGCCCACGACATCGCCCTCCTCTGTTCGGCCAAGTACCAGCAAGCACTGTGATGGTACCACAACCGACGGGTGCGGGACTGAGCCTTCAATGTCAGGGACCTGGTTCTCTATCTCGTGCAGAGCAACAAGAACCGCCACAAGCTCTCTCCACCCTGGGAGGGACCATACATCATCGCAGAAGTACTCCGGCCAGGCACCTACAAATTGAAAACCATCGACGACGAGGTCTTCACAACCACCTAGAACATTGAGCAGCTATATCGTTTTTACCCTTAAATAAACACATACCTTCTCTTGTCAGTTTTTGTCATAAAAAATCCTCGATCTTTAGTGACATCCAACCCCTACAAAGTGCGAGGGGTCGGACCTCACTCGGGGGCTGATATAAGTACGTTTATCTTACAAACACTCTCTGTGTTATCTTTGCAAACATTCTCTATGTTTTCCCTCTTTTCTCATGGCAAGTCCTAAGGGCTAGGATTTCGGGAACAAAATCTAAGTATAACTGGTAGGACTGTGGGAAACCCACACCCTAGCGGCTATGACCTCCTTGCTCACTAGCATGATCAGAATTGGCTCACCCGCACTCTGAGTTTTTTGCGACCTTAACTATGGGAAGGGTCGGAAGGCACCAAATCTCTTTTACAAAAAGAGGGAGAAGAGCTGAAAAACTCTTTGCCGTAACAAAAGTTGAAAACTTGTTCATTTTTCGTACAAATTCATCGCTTACAAAGTGATTTCATCACGAAAAGGACTGATGTATTCATAAATACAAAAGACTATTTACTCGGGGGCTCCCCCACAACTTATTCGATTACAATTTCTGATCTGTTCTACTATGAGTACTACTATGGTCGCTGCGCCACGCTCTCCATCGACAACGTCCTACCACTCCATGGGACCCTCGAGGGTGCCGTCGTCTACAATGTCGAGCACCACGTCGACGGCTGTGGTGCCTTCGCTAGAGCGTCTAGGGACTATACCATCATGATCAGCCGCAACCCAGACAACGACGCCTGGACGGGGGGCGCTCCCCACTGAAGAAAGGCCGCCATGGCTGATGGATGTCTCTGACATCTCATCAAGCTTCATGAACTAGCCGATCTGAGCAGCAGCAAGGGCGCAACCCCCTATCAATGCAGTGCTAGGTGGCTTCCCCACCAATAAGGCTCGCCTAGAGGAGCTTCGCCGGAAGAAGTCCTCGTACGGCTCCATTCCGACGAAGGCCTCATGGACGACGACAAAGCCGACGACGCTTAGCACCCTCCAGTGCGCCTCCTTCTCGACAAAGCCGACGACGCTTATCACCATCTCATCTATGTTGGATGACATCCAGCTCGACATCACACTCTAGATTCATGAATGGATCTATGAGTTCTCCTCTCCCTCGTATTACCCTCTGTAACTTAGGAACCACCATGACATATGAACGCGCTCAGCGAGAAGGAGAAAGGAGGAGAGGTAGCGGCTCAGGAACAAGTGAAAGAATGGGATGAGAACTCCCCTCCCCCTCCCTATTTAAGGAAGAGGTGCAGCAGCTGAGTAAAGGAGAAAGGTTGGGATGAAAAACTCTCTCCCTTCCCCTATTCAATGCAGATGGCAAATCGATGTTGCAAGAATATGAGGGGACATGCCTAGACTAACGGGACGTGCTCTAGTCGATGAGACATCGCCTAGTCAAACATGACATTGCCTAGGCATGGCCCACCACTACCGTATGCCAGGCGTGAGAATCAGGGCACACCTGCATGTAGGCAACTCTCTGCTTCCCTAGGCAGGACCTAGAAGGACCCGACGATGGAACCCCCATCAGGGGGAGCCCATCGGGCCTCTTGGGTCGATCAAACGGCCCATGTAAAATGCCAAATGAACGACCGCTGAAAGATAAGCACCTTTATTTTCTTACTTTGCGTGTTGATTCCATTACCGAGCCTTCGACCCTAGCAATGGCAGGGGCACGGACATTGCTCGGAGGCTACCAAGAGTGTCTACTTGTTTAGACATCCTCTTTGCCCGACCCCTCCTTACATTTAAAACCGGAGGAGCGGTGTTCGGGTGTAGAACTTTGAGTAAAGCTAGATGAACTGCTAGACCCTGCTAAAAGGTCCTTGTGTGGTTTTGGTAATTGAGTGACAACCTAGG
Source organism: Miscanthus floridulus (assembly GCF_019320115.1). Classification (NCBI taxonomy): domain Eukaryota; kingdom Viridiplantae; phylum Streptophyta; class Magnoliopsida; order Poales; family Poaceae; genus Miscanthus; species Miscanthus floridulus. Next base: position 119,483,579 of record NC_089584.1, read on the forward strand.
TGGACTAATTATGTTTATGTGAGATACATAGGTGATTATTTCATAGGTACATATGTGTGAGCAACATATGCCATGAAGGTGAAAATGGTTTGGAGATGTTGCAAAGCTCACACATGTGATGATGAAGGAGCTTATTGCACATGAGACATGACATTGAATCATGTGATCAATGTGGAGAAGATCATGACAAGACTTGGCTTGATGGATCGGCTGCAAGCGTGAAGGGCAAGTCGAAGGCTTTGGAGCGATGGACCGTGTGGTGGTGAAGCTTGAGCAAGACTTGGCGCTGATGGACGAAGGCAATAGTGAAAAGCAAGTGAAGTCAAGATCAATAAACCAATATGATCACGTGATGATATGAAGTGGATCATATCATTATTGAGCATGTTGGTGCATGTGTTGCATCGATAATGGAGGAGATGGAATGGAATGCGCAAGGCAAAGGTATAACCTAGGGCATTTCATTTCACTGGTCATAGGTGTGTAGAGAAGTTGATGACCAGGTTTAGGATAGATGGTCGTACTATCAAGAGGGGCAAACTTGTTTGCATATCAGTCATCTAAGTGCCACTCGAGTGATCTAACTTTGCATCGTTGCTAGAATTGAGTGGCGTGGCAAGTTGAGTGGCTAATCCTTTGGAAAAGGTTTGTGAAAAGGCTAACACACATACACATGGTGGTGTACACTTGGTGGTGTTGGCACATTTACAAAGGAGATGAAGTTGGAGTTGATGTGGATCAACTCGGCGAAGGAACAGAGGCAAGGGTTCGAACTCCACCGGCGGAGTGTTCGCCCATAGAGTGCGACGGTGCCACCGGCACGCTATATAGAAAAGATAGGGTCTCACAGAGTGGACCGGATGCTGGTCACGTGGTGACCAGACGCTGGGGTCCTACGTCCGGTTAGTGGCGGCAGAGAGCGTGCAGGCGCCGGTCTTCGACCGGACGCTGGCGTTGGAAGTGACTGGACGCTGGCAGGGTGCATCCGATCAAGCTGACATATGGTGATGTAGGTGACACATAAAAGTTGGAGAAGGACCAGACGCTGACACTGCATCCGATCGTGACTGATCGAACGTGTCCGGTCGCGATTGGTACCTTACTAGAAACGACCGGACGCTGGGGTTGCTGCGTCCGGTTATCACTTGACCGTTGAGATCAAGTGACTGAGGTTGAATGGAGACAACATGTGGCGAGCATCCATTGACCGGACGCTGAGGTCCTACGTCCAGTCGATATGACCGAAGCGTCCGGTCGTCCCGAGTTTTGCCCAGTGAAGGGGTAACGGCTAGTTTAGCCCGTGGGGCTATAAATAGAAGGTGGCCTTGGGCATGGCTGGTGTTGAGCACCTTGGGGGACTTTGTGTCTATGCTTGTGAGTGCTTGGGAGCCCTCCATCTCACATATACCTGATAGTAATCATTCGATTATGTGAGAGAGCGATTCTAGTGCGATTGCATCGTGAGGTTGCATTGAGTGGCACTACGTGATCGAGTTGCAAGCCGGTGGTGCTTGTTACTCTTGGAGTTGCCACCTCCTAGATGGCTTGGTGGTGGTCTCCGTCGAAGCCCGCAAGAAGCTTGTGTGGTGCTCCGGAGAAGAGCTTTGTGAGGGGCATTGTGCTCGCCACGCGGGAGCCACGAAGAGCAACTCTAGTTGAGCGTGTCATTGAGCTACCCTCACTTTCAGGGTAGGTTCTTGCGGTGCCCAATGTGTGGGCTTAGTGGGTGATGCCAATTTGCCACCAAACCACCAAGTGAGCGGTCGACACAACGAGGACTAGCGTGTTGGCAAACACGTGAACCTCAGGAGAAAAATCACCGTGTCAACCTTGTTCTTCTCGTTGGTTTGCATCCTCGTTACACAAGCTTGTAATTACTTTTGCATACATTGTGCTTGTGTAGTTGCTTTTGTAATTAGTTAGCTTGTGTAGCTTACTAGTTACCTTTTTGCTTGTATAGCATAGAAGTAGCTCCCTTGCATGGCTAATTTGGTTTGTGTGACCTTGTTAGTCACATTGCTTAGTTTGTATAGCTAAGTAATTGTGCTCTCTAATTTGGCATTGGTTGCCATGTTATTGAGCATTGTTAGTGAGCATTAGGTGGCTTTGTGCTTTTGCTTACTAGCATGTGTAGGAGCCCCCCTTGTTGCTTAAAGTACTAGTGGCATAAGTTTGTGTGACCTTACTTTTAGAATTGGTTAGGTGAGCTCTAGCTAGCCCAGCACCTTTGTTGCTTAATTAGTATCTTTGGAAGGTGCTAGAGAAAATAGATAGGGGGTGTGGTCTTGGCTAGACCGATAGTCTTAATTCCGCACTTGTTTCGGTTAGCCGACGCAATTAATTTTAGAAAGGACTATTCACCCCCCCTCTAGTCCGCCATCTCGACCTTTCACCTATGCCTCGGCGGCTATAGTATTTTTGTTCACCAGAATAATCGAATTCACAGTTCCCCGCACCCCAAGCTTTAGCATCCGCATTCTCGAGAAGGGTTCGGAGGGGTCCGCCTATAGAATCTCCTTCAAGGAGAAGCTGTCAGGTCGACTAAAGTCAATCGAATGTCTCGGATCGCCGTCGAGAGATAGAAATGAAAAATTGCGATGCTCGTGTAGGTCACGCTGGCCCCATCGCAAACGTCGGACCTAAACCCCGCACGGACATGCCCGGTAAGAGCTTCTCGTGGCTCATGCCACCAAGGTAACATCACCAACCCCTGCTTTCTTTTCAATTAAGTCATACATTACTCCCATACATCCAAAACATTGCATATGCAATTGCTGCATCTCAACGCTTCGTGTCACATCACGAAGAGGTAGTCGCCTCATTCAGTATGAGCAGCAACTGACCGAGGTTCAAAGATCGACCCACAAAGGGCTCAAGGCCGCCTTGCGTCAAACAGAGCCAGGGGTGAAAAACTGAGATGAGCCCTAGCGGCCTTGCCCGACCCTGCTTAGAAGCGGATAGGGACATCTCGACCTTTCTCATTTGATTCTAACCTCGAGCCAAACCCATAGAATCTCCATCGAGGAGAGGCCAACGGGCCACCCAAGCCTACCGAACAACTCGGGCATCTACTAGGAGGCAGGTTAAGAAGTAGTGGAATGCCACTTGAGGGCTCTGCCGACCTTGTCAGCAAATGATGGACCTAGATTCCACACGAACATGCCCATTAGCAAGCTCATTGAGCGTGACACTCGAGCTGTCGAGACAAGTGTCATCAACTTAGCCCCTCTAGTTGCGGAAACTAAGGATGGGGTGACACGCGAAACATGGCCAACCCCTATCAGACCCCAAGGGGCTCGGGGGCTCGAGCCACTCGATCCAAGATTGAGAGACCGAGGTTTGAAGGCTGGCCCACGAAGGGTCCGAGGCTACCTTGCCTCAAACAAGAGCTAGGGGAGAAAACACAGATGAGCCTCAGTGGCCTTTGCCCAACCCACATTGAGGCGGATAGGGTCATCTCAACCTTCTAGTTCAATCCAGCCTTTAGCCGAGCCCATAGAATCCCCATTGAGGGGGAATCTATTGTAAGGCAGGTCAAGGAGCAACAGAATGCCACCTGAGGGCTTTGCTAACCCTGTCGCAAAGCAATAGGATCAGATTCTGTTCGAACATCCCCGTTAGCGAGCTCGTCAAGCATGCCACTCGAGCCATCGAGGCAAGTGATGCCGCCTCAACCCCTCCAGTTGTGGAAACTGCGGATGAGGCGATAGTCGCAAAATGAGCCGACCCTTGACCGAATCCCCGCCACACATAGGGGCTCAGGGAAGGCGGACATTCGATACGCACGGCATGGAACGATCATTAAAATCCTAAGTAAGGGGTACGCACGAATATAAGGTAAATTTGCTACCCTCGCTTTGGTCTCTAGTTACATCTGGCCCCAGCGACCGTAAGGGCTTAGATCTCACTCGGGGGCTGATAAAGGTACGAATACCTCCTTTTTTCGAAATAGTCGATGCGTTAGACCTCTTCCTCGCATTAAGGTTGACGGCAAGGTTTGTGGGAACAGATAAACGAGCATGCATGGTAAGACTGCAAAAAACCCACACCCCAACGTCAATGGTAACTTTGCTCACCAGCATAATCGAAACTTCCCCCTTATACACCTCGGGCCCTATGGTCTTAACGAACGAAAGAGTCAGATTGCATAAACCTTTTTTCTCTAATGCAAAAGGGAAGAAAGTAAGATCAAACAAATGAAACAAAATTACAAAACTATTTTCAGAAACAAAAGTGTCGACACTTGTCCATAGATTACAGATAAATGTTTATCAGACTTATTTGACTAACTACTTCCTCGGAGGGAGAACTATGTCTTTTAGCCTGTCCGCCAGGTTCCACGCAATAGGAGTCACCGCCTTCTCAATCTCATCCAGCTCGAAGTTTTCATAGCTGGGCACAAAGCCGAGGCTCATTGCCTCCAAGTTAACTTCCTGATCATAATGAGAGCGGGCAACAGCAAAGGCTTGGGTGATCCCAATGTGAAAGGCATTCTCCTCAAGCTGGCGCACCCGTGCCATGACATCTATGGCATGGACCGCAAGTGAGCCAGTTTTCTCTGGCCGTGCCACCCCCAGGTCATCGAAAACAACCTCGATGGCAGCGCGTAGGAGATCATGCTCATCACTCTCAACTTGAAGAATCCACTGCACCTCAGCAAGCTCCGTGCCTAGCCCGACAGAGATGTTCTCGGCCTCCAGCCTTCAGGCCACCGTGGCTCTAGGATCCGCCCGAAGGGAGCTGACCCCCTGACGCGCCTCGTCGTGCTCTCGGATGGCCTGGTCACGCTCCTCATGGGACATGCCATGCTCCGAGTGGAGTCTTTCTATGGTCTAGCACAGCTTGTCTCGCTCCCTATGTAGCCGGGTGATCACCTTGGCATCTAGATTCGCCCTCTGCTGTAGGGCCGTGGACCTTTCCTCGGCTTCCAGCTTGAGGTCCTGCTCCCTCTCTAGCTCTTCTAGGAGCTCGATGGCTCACTGGTTGGCCTCGGCGTCCTTCTAGAGTAGCTCATCCCACTTCTTTCAGACCCTAGCAGCCACGTCCTCATACTGCTGCACCCTTGCCGACAGATCCTGGAACATCCCATAGATCTCCTCCATGTCCTGACACGCCTCGGCTTCCCGCTGTTGGGCGGCAGCAAGCTAGGCGCTCACATCACCGCAAGCCAGGCGTCCTCAGTGAGGCGGTCCCATTCCACCTTCTGCTCATGAAGGAACCAGGATTTCTCCTGGCTATGAGCAATGAGGGACCAAAAAGAAGACTAGAATAAAAAATATGAAAATACAAAAATATATGAAGAAAGAAGAAAGCGATAGGGAAGATGAAGCGGATACCCAGCCAGTGGGAATGATGACATCATGCAGGAAGCCCCTGGCCTGGCTCAAGGCATCCATCATAGCCAAGAACTCAATGTCGAGACTCTCCCGCTCTATGCTCTCGGTAGCATCATCGAGCGAGAAGAGAGTCGATGTAGGGTCTTGAGGAGCCATCCACTGGAGCGGCGGCTCACCAAGCGTAGGCGAACGGCTGCCCCCTGACATTAGGGCCGAGGGTGACCCCCACTGATCCTCTCCACCACCGCCATGATGCTCGAGGACCCTCTGGCGGTATCCACCTCCGTCCGGCCTGCCTCAAGCGCCGTCACCTAGGCCACCGGTAGCATGGATTTCGCCGCTCCTTCGGACACCACCATGGCTACGTCTGGCGGCGCCTGGCTTGTCATGGTCATGGCCACCTCCACTTGTGACACCGGGGCCTTAGCTTGCGGCGCCGCGCCTTTCACGGGAGGCACCACAAGCGTGAGCGGCGGTTCCATTCGCTCGGACGTAGGTGGCGGAATCACCACCACCACCGTGTGCTCGGCGACCCTCGAGGACGCTTCTTTAGCCCCGATGCCTGATTGACCCGCTGAGGGCACAGGCACCACCGCAAGCGGCGTCTGACCGGCCAACGAGGCCGCAACATCGGCTTCGCTCCTACCCAAAATAGGAGCGACGTCAGGCGACGGCGCCCATCCCGCTTGAAGAGCAACGCTCTTCTTGGGCACCAGCACCAAAGAGCGGCCCCATCTCAAGATTATGCAAAAGTTAAAAGGCATAGGTCACACTGAAAAATAGAAAAACAGGAAAAACTGAGGAACTGGTGACTTAAGCTGGCGATGTTGGGCGGTAGGAACATTTTGGGGACGAACCCCTAGATTCCTACTCCAATTCGTCTAGGTGGGACCGTTTTGAGCCTACCCCCTGCTCTTGGGCAGAGGGGCTCGTCTCCCTTGCCTTTGAGGGCATGGCGGTAGGGCCACCCCTCTCTCTCGGCACCTTAGGCGCGGTGGTAGATCTGCCCACCCCCATCAGCTCATGGGGCATGGCAGTGGAGCCCCTCCCTCCACTGGCACCTCAGGCACGATGGTAGTTCCGCACGCCCCCATTAGCTCGTGGGGCACAATAGTGGAGCCACCCCCTCCACTGGCACCCCCGGCATGGTGGTAGATCCACTGTAACACCTCGGGTGTTTAAAATACTAAAACCTGACATGTCATCATATGCATTGCAAAGCATTTGGCATTTGGTGAAAACTTTGAGATGCATACACTAAAACGAGTTTATATTCATGTGGTATGTGTTGAATTGTATTGTTTGACTTAAATTCAAAGTTTGTTTGGATTTTTGAATTTTTCGAGAAAACCCCGCTTTTCAGCATTTAAATCCTACCCTAAAAATCCATTTCAAAATATAAGCATATTTTGGGGTTGATCCCAAAAGCAAAAGTGTAGAGCTTGGCAAGTTATACAAAGTTTGTTTTTGGAGTTTTTCAAGTTGTTTAGAAAAATTTTGAGTAATTCAAAAAGGCGTAATTCGTTAAATTTCCCTATTCAAATTCAAAAGTTCATTTCAAAATCTAGACTGAATCAGGAGATGGTTATAGAAGCAAAGTTGTAGAACTTTTGATTTTGAACAACTTTTGTTTTTGGAGATTTTTGAGTTGTTATGAAAATTTGAGAGTAATTTGTGAATTTTGGGCAAATGGCATTTCTATAATTTGAGTGAACAGTGTCCACCGCCGAAGCTACATTGCCGACGAGCTTCGGTTGGCTTCCAGTCGCGTGCGTGGCCGTCTAGGCGTCACGCTGGCACGGTGAAGGCCACAGCGCAGCTTCCTTGAGCTTCTGAGCCATGTTATTTGGACCGAGGCGCCGTCGTCGTCGTTCTTTCCTCTCCTCTGTTTTCTCTCGCCGCCACCGCCATTCTCCGTTGAGCCCTCGCCATCGAACTAGCGTCTGCGCCATCGCAGCGATGCATGTCCCAGCTCCGCTAGTTCCTTGCGCACCCAGCCAGCTAGCTCTAGTCGCTTGATTTCGTCGTGAACTCACTGTTCATCATTTTCTTCCTCGCGGCCGGCAGCACCACCGTGGTGTGCGCGTCGCCGTGGCCAGCGCGTTACGGTGAGCCTCTGCTATTTCTGACTCTTGCTTCAGCTTTGCCTCGATGCCATGGTGCTTTGTGCCTGGTTGATTGACCATTTTCTCCACCACAGTCGCCGGAGCATCGTCGTCGTCGAAATTTGCTCCGCCGTGCCCGCTGTGACCGTCGAACCGTGTCTCCGTTGCTTCTCAGGCTCAGCCAGCGACTCCAGTGTGTTCGGGGTGAGCTCCTGGTTCTACCCAAGTTGTTTGTTTCATCGTTACTGAGCTCCTATCGTCAGCATAGTGTAGCCGCGCTGCCGTGTCCGCCATGGCCGTCGTCATGCTCATGCGCCACTGTAATTGGTCCCGATTGTGCCACCAATCGACGCGTAGGGGTGTAGGGGTCATTTCAGTACCTTGGTCGTCGCCGTTGAACTCACCGTCGACGAGAATTCACCGGTCAGAGTCGTCGCTGCCGTGGTCAATGTCGGAGGTTGAAGATGACATGTGGGACCCGGGTGTCAGTGACTCAGCGTTCTAAGTGGATTTTCTATTTTTCAGAATTAAATGAATAGTGCTGTAATTTGTTATTTTTGTGTAGAATTATTTAGAGCTCCAAAAATTATGAAAATTTTTGTGTGAATTCTCTATGAGGTATATTATATAACAAAAATTTGAAATATTGAATTTCAGTATTTTTGGGGTATGATAAAAATTGCTCAATTAATTAATAAATGACTTTCCATGATTTTTCTAGGCTTATTTACTTGTCCAAAAATTATGAAATTTGTTTTGCCACTTAGTTATCATGTAATGAACATTTACTAAAATTTTGAGCTCAATTAGAATAAGTTGATTTATTTCATAATTTTAATTAAATAATTAATTCATAAAAGCAAATAGTAACCTTTAGTGATTTAGGTTTTGTTTGTAATTTTGGATTGAGTGATGACCTTGGGTCATTTGTTGATAATGATCCTTGGCAGTTGATTTATGTGTTATGAAAAAGATTTAGTTTGTTTGACTTGCAACTGTACCGCGAAGGAAAGTTGTATTCAAATTGTTAATTTTTGCATCCATCATCGAGCATCATGTTTCGTATTCCACATCATGTTAAACATGGCATTGTTATTACATGTAGTAAACGAAGGTGAACATGTGGTAGTTAATCAAGTGGTTGAGGAGGTTAATCCGTCTGTTGAGGTCGGATCGAATACTTGTGAAACGTCGCAGGAGCCGGACTTTTCCGTCAACGAAGGCAAGCCCCGGATGCATACAACCCTACCTTGTGTTTTACAAATTAATTTTGCTTTTGCTTTCCGTTACTGCATTAAGTGATTAGGAGTTAAGTAAGAGCCTAATTGGTGCATTACCACCCTTGTTATTCCATATTTACCATATTACCAGTTTTAAACTCGTATATGCCTAGTTTTGCTTAGCTATGCGTAGAACGATGAAAGTCGGGTGATTACCTACCACCTGCAAGTTTTAAATGGAACCTTGGTTACTTATGTTGGCATGTGATATGGGAATGTGGAGTAATAAATCTAGACCGGGTGGACTCGGTGTGTGTGAGCCACAAGACATGGAGGTCTTGTGAGCGGGTTCTTTCCGCCTGTGTTGGTTAAGGCACGTCCGTTGTTGAATTGCATGAGGTGAGAATTTGTAGTACGAACCACATACTCTGGTAAGCCTTTACTCGGCTATTCTATTATGAGAATGGCTACTCGCGCACTAGGAGTGGAGAGATGGTGGGAATAGCGTGTACCCACGTGGCCATGGGCTGGAATGGTGGAGTACTGTATTCTCGGGTGGCGCGGACCCATTCTTGTTTCAGAGGATCTGAGGGTAGGTTGGTATATGTAGGTCGGGGACCTGCATATGTCGTGTGGTCTGGAAGCCCCAGCTGGGTTTAATCGGTTCGAATCGTCGTTGCTCCTCGGTTATGGAGACTCAACTCACTGTTCATCATCGTAGTATTAATAACTAGAACTTGAGAATGGTTGATGAAGGTGTTGGATATGAAGTTTCATGATCTCATCATGGATCGTGTCAGCTTTGTATATGATTTTATGAAGCTTTCTATATAAAGAATTTTGTTAAAGAGCTTTTACGCAAAAGAACTTTGATTATTGCTAAAACCATACCTTGAATCCCTGAGCCTGCATTCCTGAGTTCTATTAGTTTTATTTCAGTTAAGTCTTGTTGAGTACTTTTGTACTCAGGGTTCGTTGACCCTTGTTGCAGGTGAGCCTCATGAGCAGATCTGTTTTGGATCGTGCTGCATGACAGTTGTACCTTGTGATGACGATGAGAAGTAAATGTGTGGCCCTTGGGCAGGGCAATCGCCTTGTGTGTTTTGTATTATATTATAATGCCACTCCACTATTTCGTTTTGTAATAAACATCGAACCTAGTTGCGAGGTTTGAAACTACTATTTTGTAAATTATGTTATTGTAAGACTTCCACTGTTTTTACTCTGGTGTAGATATTTGAATAAATGTTGTAATACTGCAATGACTCTATAACGTGATCCTGCTCGGAAATTGTGGATGATTCGGGGTTCCCCGAGGACACCCGACAGTCTTTTTAAGTTAATGGAAACATATGCATAAATGTCAAAGGTCGTCGGACAGTGATAGGTGCATGTGGGCCCTATAACTTAGGAGGTTCTGCCACATCCACCCACTCCCACCGGTCCTGAGGACGGGCTAATGGTTTGGCTTGTCTCCACCGGCCTCACAGACTCACTTCCCACTGCATAGAATGGGAAGGGTCCCTGCGTGGATGAGTGGGTGCTTGTCAGTGAATCCTCGCCTTCTAGGACATCCCACTCTACATCTGCAACTACCTCATTGTCATTGTCTTCGTTGTCTTCGCTATCTGTCTCCTCTCCTCACTCCCGTGCCTGTTGTTTCTGTTGTTTCTTCTTCCGCTCGGACTCCTTCGTCTTCCTCTACCACTCGGCTATGTGCGGTTGGCCGCTGCCATGAACTTGTCCTTCGGTAGTGGAGCCAGGCAATCGATAAAAACAAGTTTCTTTGGCTAGTCCTGCTGTCCCAATGTCAGCACCAAGGGGTCAGGAATTCAAGTAAAAAAGAGGCACGAGGAAAAAAGAACTCATGAAGTTGATGAATCCCGGTGCTGACCGCATTAGGGGATGCCCCGACATCGGATACACAAAATCAAGGACGATGCTGGCGTTGTCCTTTGAAGGCTCCATCGCCTCCTTGAGACGCTGCCCCACTTTGGAGGGGGGAAGCTCTTTGTTGACAAGCGTCGTTCCTTTGAGCGACGCTCTAGGCACCATCTAGTGCAGAGGAAGCTCGTGCGCCATCAACGGCGCCACCCTCCTCATGTGGTAGGCGCTGATGATCCCCGACCCCTTCACAACCCTCTCCTTCAGAATTTGGAGGGCAACGAGATGGTCCTTGATCTTCTTCTTATCTTTGTCTAGGACACCCCACTTCCACAACTCCAGGACGTCCTCAATGATGCACTCGGAGAACGCTGGTAAGAGGACGACAACGTCATCCTTGACATAAAACCAATGCGAATGCCACCACTTGTTGGAGGTCGACAGACGCATCGATTGGTATTCGTTCACCCGATTATTGCGGAGATGAATGCCGGCACATCCCACCGGCATGCTCAGCTCTTACTTCCCAGCCCACTTCTTCAGAAGGTTGACGGCGAAGAGATACTGCCATAGGTCGAAGTAGGGATCAATCCCTAAGAACCCCTCACATAGGGCGACAAACGCCACAATATGCTGGACCCCATTGGGAGTAAGGTGCTGGACCATAAGATAGCAGCCCCTGAAGGAACTTGTGGGCGCAGATGGTGAATCCCCGCTTGTAACACCCTAGGTGTTTGGCTTCCACATTTGCACTTGCATTTCATAAACATGAGCATCATTCATCCATTCATGAGCTTAGATTGTATGAAACATGCTTCTGAAAACATTGCAACATATTATTATATTCCATGTGTGTTTGTTTTAGGAAATGAATAGGGTGCAACCCTCAAGTGCAACATGTGCAACACACTTTAGTGAAACATGGTTAGCTAGTACAATGCCACAAATTCATGAAACACATGAAACATGGTTTTGAAATAGAAGTAACAAAGTCACTTGTTTTTCCTTGTTTCAATACATGTGATGCTTGATTTTGGGTGACCAATGTGTGGTGTGGCCAATTATCCTCTTAAACAACTTAGCTACACTTAGAATGTCATTAGGAACAATGTTCATGTTGATCATTGTGCCTAATTAAGTTTCCAAGTGATAGTTTGACTTGTGTTGACCCTAGAACTCCTTGGTTTGACTGTTTAAAAAGTATAGCTTAGAGTGTTTGTATGTCTAAGCAACCTAAAGCAAAGTTGTAGCAAATTATATGAGGAACAAACTTTGTTTAGAGGCCAAGTCATGAAAATATGCAGAACATGCTCAAAATTGGATCACAACATGAAATGTACCCCTAATTTCAAAGAGAAAATATTTCTAAGTGTTAATCTGAAAAACAGTTTCGGGTACTCCACTTTGGCATGATTTTACTCGGCATCGGTTGAGAATTAGGCCTTGGTCTTTTAATAGAAGTTAAAGATGGTATGAAGGGCTACAACTTTCATTTACACTATTTTCACTAATGATCAATGGCTTAGTAGTTTCAACACGATGAATATACACTGTCAGGCTTAGATGGCTTAACTGAATGGATGCTACAGTGGCCGACCATCTTCAGGACTTCACCGCCGCGTGGCGCCACCCATTGCCGACGTCCTACTCGGTTAGGCCATGACGGGCTGCCACACGCCACATCAAGCAATAGCATGTGCCCATGAGCCTCCTAGCGCCCTAGTTCATTTTGCGTCTCCTTCACCTCAATGCAGCATCCACCGCGACAGCCACCACCTCCGCCATTGACGTCGAGCATGCGCCGTCGCCTTGCTCCCTCGCCACCATGAAAATGCTACCTCTAGCTAACCCACAACTCCACTGTAGCCTCCTCTAGCTCGTCCACCTCATCATTGAGCCAAAGAACCAATGTAGAGGCTACATTTTCATCTCCGCCGCCGTCCGGACCTCGTCGGAGTTGCGCTCTCCGTGGGTAGCACAACACCGCTTCTCTCTTCCTTCCCTAGCTCCCGTCTAGCCTTCTCCATCATGCACAAATGCTCGGGTGAAGATGTCACCGTCCACGCCGGTCTAGCCAGGCCGGAACACGGCCATGTGCCACCGTGCGCCATGGCCGAGCCGCCGAGCTCCATGGCCAGGGTACTTAGGGGCCGATAGGGTTTAGGGTTAGGGTGTCAATCGGTGCGGGAGGTCATGGCGAACACGGAGGTACCCTCCTCGTCGTCGATGACGTCATCGGCAGCGAGCTCCACCGGTTCCACGTAGAGCAAGCCGCCTCCCCTGTTTTCGTGTCGCTGATGCGCGGGCCCAGCTGATAGGTGGACCCCGCCTGCCAGTGACTGAGTGTTCAAAGGATAGTTCAAAAAACTCAGTTTTGAGTGATGTTTTGTAAAAAATGTATCTCCAGTTTTGTAGATCCAAATTAGGTGGTTCTAATTTTGTTAGTATCATGGTGAAGTGTAGTATTTAGAAAAAATATAACATGAACACTTGTAGTAGAATTTCTAGAAGATTTAAATTAAAACTTGAAATGTGTTTTTAAATGAATGCAAATTTGTTTAATTTATATCTTGAGTTCCTGTACTCCAAAAATTATGAAATTTTGTTGGTGAGATCTTCTTGATGAGTAGAAGCCCTGGTAAAAATTTGAGAGATAGTGCATGTATAGTTTTTGAGTTATAGATTTTCCTTTTATCATTGGATGATCCTTGTGTGAATTTTAGTAATTTATCTATGAATCCAATGACCATGAAATTTATTGGAGGATGTCCTAGTACCTTAAGGATGCTAGGAAAAATATAAAATCTATTGCTTGACACTTTTCACTAGGGTTTCCTAATTATATCATTTTAAGCCTTTATGCCTTGTTATTTTTGTGTAGGATATTATACTTGCTCAAATGATGTGAAATTTTTACAGTAGCCTACTTGGAGCATGTAGTAGCTACTGTAATGTTTGTAGATTAAATGGTGCAGTTTACAGATATGTTTATCATTCCTCTTAAATAATTAAATAAATTAAGAAAGGCATTAAAAGAAAAGAATTGGTGGTGAACACTTTGCTTTCTGGTGTTCTTGTAATATATGTGATAAGTGAGTAAATTTGGTTTTGTCCAATTATATGTTTACAACATAAGTTAATAAATAATTCCTTGCATTGTGTTTTTTGGACAGTTCTGGGAACTTTGTAAAGTTCACCATGATAATTTGGTTTGCTGGAAAAGTGGTGAATACAAAAGTTGTAAACAAATTATGTATCTAGCTCCTATCAAAATTTGGTGGCATTTACCCCAGTAGTTTAGGAGCTACAGTCATTCAAAGTTGGATCACAGTTTTGCTTTCTCTCTATCTTGTTTGGACCTGATTATGTGGTTCTATAAATTCGACCTGGTAAAGGTTAGAATCATGCCATATGGTTTGAAAATAAATTGTAGGCAATTTCATAAGCTTTTCAAATTGTCTTGTTGCCTATCATTTTGATTTGTAGATCTCCGGTTATGATCAGTTTACTGTACCGCTATATAAGTTCCTGTTTTGCTGAAATACGAATGTTTGTGTGTATGCTTAGTTGCGATGTTCTTGTTGATTGTTTAGGTGCTAGCCTAACTTGAGAACATGCTTAGGTGCAGGTGCTAGGTCCTTAACTGAAGATGAGCAATTGTACATTAGGTTGTATAAACTTGGTAAGTTAAAGTGATTTGAATAGAGCTTAAGTCGGAAAATGCGGACTGCAGTAAGCATGTGCATTCCCCGAGCATTCCTAACTTCATTCATGTGCATCCTTGATATTTATCTTACACATACATGCAATAGGTGTGTCGGAGGGAGTGACGCTTCTGGAGTTCGAGGGAGCGAGCTAGGAGGAGGAGCCCGAGGTTCAAGAAATCGATGAAGCAGTCGCCGAGGAGGAGTTGCCCGAGTGCCCTGACCACCACCCGTCCTCTTTCCTGAAAGGCAAGCCCCGGAGCATATTAAGTCTCCTATGTTTTTACAAATATCTTGAGTATCTTTTATTCATTGATGATGCATTAAGTATAGGAATTGGTTGGAACCAATTGTTGCATTATATATCTATCCTTGTCCAGATATCGCACTTGAATCCTAATTAAGTTCAGGAACAGACTAAATGCTTAGCCATACTTAGTGCGGTAGAAGTCGGGTGATTCCTGTCATCTGTGAGCTTTAGGATGAGGTGGATCACGGTTGGCTATATTTGCTATCGTGGAAAAGAACTATGTAATAATGAATTAAGACCGGGCGGAGTCTTGTGTAGGTTTGGACATAGTGACTCCATCTGTGTCGTTTAAGGACCGGTACGCTTTATGTCCTTATGTCATGTTGAACGCAGCCTAACATTTAGCTGGCCAGATAACTCATTTCGACCACAAAGCCTAGTAGCTTGATTCAGGCCGGGGACGTGAGCAGTTGGTCATAATCTAGGTGGCAGTAAGGATGTGCGGAGAACCATTGGCGTAAGCCCAAGGACGGGTTAAGTCACTGAGCACTCATGGCAGAGTGGTTCTCTGGTTTTGCGGCACTGATTGGACCCGCGACTCCTGAATTGTACCAAAAGTGACTTGTTTGCAACTGTAACAGAACCGACCAATTTATAAGAGCACAAGTACAAAAGCAATCACCGGAGTGATCAAACCGTCATACTTGAACCCATATAAACCCGGTAGTCAACTGAAACCACGAAGGATTTCAAACCAACTTGCATACAACCAAGATCACAGTAATTCAACATAACAAGCCACATGTTACATCCATTTCACAAGTAGTTCATAAGTACCACATACATCAGAGTACACATAGTTATTACAAAACGAGTTCACAAATAGCGGAAGCAAAGTAGTTTAACACCATCACACACACTTAGTTCAAATACAAGCCAGTACCATAGTCATATCCAGCAAAAGCAGTAAGATAAGATAACATAGATGATCATGCCCATGATCTAGTCTTCATCCCCCGCAGGGTGAAGACAATACTTGCAGTAGCCGTTATATAGCACGTCATCTACAACAAGGGGGAAATAAATCCTGAGTACGAGAAGGTACTCAGCTAGACTTACCCGTCGTAAACCAGAAATAAATGACACCAAGGATTATGAAAGGCTTTATCGGTGGATCTAGCTTGACAACCATTTTGCAAAAATGCTTTAGTGATACGAGAGCATAATTTGCTTTATGAGTAAGCAGCAATTTAACAATATTAACCTATCAACTAGATTAGCACCTGTACTAGAGCAAGCAATTGATTAACTCCAAACATTAGTAACCATATCCGGTATGATGTTGTATCATCATCATCAATTTAACATCAACTTCAATTAAGTGCATCTACGTTGCCGCTGCTCAGTCAAGTTCTCACTATCCGGGAGAGATGGCGATTCGAATCAATTCCTATCTAGCTGGAGGGGTATTCCTAACACAAACCCAGGCATACCTCGCGAAGGCAGCCTTAGGTCACCTTTGGTACATCTCAGGAATCGTGGCTCCGAGCAGCGCCGCACCCTCAGGGAGTCCACTCTGCCAGGTGGTCAATCTCACCTCGGACTTACGCCAATAGCTCCCCGCACATCCTTACTACCGCCAGGGTACGCACTTTCACTTCTCGGTCTTCCGGCCTGAGTTGAGCTACTTGGCTTCGCGGTCGGAACGAGTTATCCGGCCAACTAAGTGATAGGCATGCGTTCAACATGACATGAGGACGTACAGCGAATCGGTCCTTAACCGACACAGACGGGGATAGATCCACAACCAAGACCTCCTTGCCTTGTTGCTTCTCTATCGACCTCCCGCCCGGTCACAATTCATTATTAACACATGGTTATTCTCCACGATAGCGATTATAGCCAACCGTGATCAGACATTTTTCTAATATGCAGGTGACAGGAAACCACCCGACTTTTACCGGTCTAAGCATGGCTAAGCTTTGATTCGAACCTGGACCTAAATAGGATTCAGGGTACGTATATTGGCCAAGGAATAGGTATATATGCAACAAGTGTTCGCATCCAATTCCTATCACTTAATGCATCAATAAATAAAGATACTCAAAGTAACCATTTTGAAAACATAGGAGTCTTAGAATGCTCTGGGGCTTGCCTTTCAGAAAAGATGAAGGTTGGTGATCGGGGCACTCAAGAACTTCTTCGTTGACTCCTTCTTCGGGGGCCTGCACCTCCTGCTCCTGAGCTTGCTGCTGCTCCTCTGGAAGTACTGGCTCGAATTCCAGAAGCGTAACTCCCTCCGGAACACCTATTGCATGCCGATGCACAAGATAAATATCCTGGATGCATAAGGAATGACATGATGCTCATGATGAATGAATCACGGTAAGTGTTTAACAAAACATCACTGGACACTCGTTTACCGATTAAGAATAGCCCTATTCAAATCACTTTAAAACAAGTATCTAAACTTAACTTGAAGAACAAGATCAACTTACCTAACTTGCATAACCTAAGGTAAAGCTGCTCATCTTCAGTTAAAGGCCTAACACCTAAGAACATTACCATAAACTTAGAAATAGTAACGGTATACATAATTTAACATTTAAAGCTTCATATGCATACAAGTAGTCCCTTAATCCAATCAAAACCAGAGTTCTACCATTCCGAATGACTTGTATGAGGACATTCTGGAAAACTATGAAATTCTCTACAAAACAATTGTAAACATCACAGCATGATACTTATGTTAATTAACTCGAAATTCCGTAAACCTAGAATTTGTCCAGAATGGCAGGGTTCCTAACTTATTTATTTAACGATGATGCAAAAGCCTAATTTGACCAAACCAAGCTTACCAACTTGTTACACATACCAGAGGAACACTAGAAAGTATGGTGCTGCTTTTAAATAAATTATTTAATATCCTTTTCCAATTTATTTAGTTAATTAGGTGATTAAAGCAATATATAGTAAAACTATTCATAAAAATCTACAAAAATTATAGTAGCTATCTCATGCTTCACATAGACTACCACAAAAATTTCAAATCCATTGAGCAAGCAGAACTTGTTGTACCTAAAATAACGAGTGGTATGTCCATTTTTAGCATAATTAGGAAACCCTAATGAAAAGTGTCAAGCAATAGATTTCACATTTTTCCTAGCATCATTCTAGCATAAGAACCTTACTCACCAAATTTTACCTACACTAGATCTATAGAAAAATTATGAAAATTCACATAAGATCCATCCATTGATAAAAAGAAATTCTATAACTTAAAAACTATACATGCACTAGCTCTAAAATTTTAACCAGAGATTCTACTAAGCAATAATAGACTGCCCATAAAATTTCATCATTTTTGGACCACAGAAACTCAAGATAAAATTCAAACAAGTTTGCATGTATCCAAAAACACATTTCAAAGTCCTATTCAATTTATCCAGAATTTCTAAAACATGTGCTCATATAATATTTTTATTAAATACTAGACATTACTAGGAACTCAACAAAATTAGAACCACATCATTTGGATCTACCATCTAAGAGCTACATATTTTTGAATATGTACATAAATCTGTGAAATAATCAAACAAAACAAAATAGAAATCCTAACTGCAACTGGGCCAGCCCAAGAAACGGCGGCCCGCGAGCGACGCTGACGTGGCCCAGACATTGGAGCGGCCCACGCTGGGCTCCCGCCTCGGCCACGGCGGCTGACAAGGCGGACCCGCGCGACAGAGAGAGAGGAGCAGGGGAAGGAAGAAGACGATGGCGGGACTCACCGTCGGTGGCTTCTCCGGTGAAACCAACGGCGTTACGGTGCTCACTATAGCAATGCGCAACCAGCCATGCCCTTGATTGAAGCTTTTGGTGCGGCTACAGGGTCGGCGACGAGCAATGGCAGCACACGACCACGGTAGGGCCGGCTCCGACGATGCTACGGCGTCAAGGTTCCTAACGGTGACCCTACGGGTTCCGGTGGTACTCCTATTACCTAACGTGAGCCAGAGGAGGGAATGGAAGGACGCGAGGAGCGCTGGCTATGAGAAGCGCTACTCCAGTGAGGTCCGACAAGGCGGTGGTGGGGAAAAGATCGGCGATTGACCCTTACCGATGCACGATCGACTCGCGAACACGGTGGAAAAGGAAGAGGGGATCACGGCGGGGCTCTGGGTAAGCTGGGCAACGCGTTTTTGCCAAGACGCAGGAGCTAGGCGAGGGCGAAGCTCCGGCGGCAATGGCGGGCGGCTTCGGTGCTACGCTGCAGGAGGCGAGAAATGCAACTGGGGCTGGCGACTCTGTCGGGTAGGCGTGGGGTGGCTTCAAGACGCGGCTGTTCGTGCCAGGGTGTCCACGGCGCGTGGCCTGCGCACTCAGGCGAGCGGCGACGAGTGGCGCCACACGGCCAGCAGATTCTGAACCGGTCGGCCATGACGGTCACTGACCATTTTTTCTGAAAACAGCGATTCAGGTTCATCAACGATGACTGACAGCGCCATTTCAACACCTTATCCTGACTAATCCGTTGTTCGTTAGTAAAAACAGTGTACATGAAAATTGTAGATGTACCATCCAGCTACATTTTCCTTTCAAGGACCAAGCCCTAAATCACCATGGATCAGCAGTTACATGAAGCCAAAGTTGACCTGATCCAACTGAAATTGCAGTTTAGGACTTAGACAAATTTTTCAGTGAAAAATAGCATGGACATCTGACTTGTGGGCCTTGTTTGAACATGTTCCACACATTTTCATGAGTTGGTCATAAAACAACTTTTGTTTCTTAATAAATTAGCTACAACTTTTGTAAAGAGTGTAAAGCCATGCAAGGTTTCTAAGTTGGTCATTTGAATCAGTCAAACCGTGACACTCCAAGGGTCAAATCTAGTCAAACCTTCCCTTGAGGGTATTTTGGTCATTTTGATCTATATGAACAATGTTCCAACAAGTAACCTAAGTGTAGTTAAGGTGTAATAGACCATGATCAACCACTTTACAAAATTGTTATGCCACTTCTAACGATCACGTGTGATAAAGCAACTAAAACAAGCAATTCATTCATATGTTGCAATGCAATGTTTCAGTGACAAATGGCATGATGACATAGATGATGCACATGTTTATGAAATAAAATGCAATTATGCGGAAGCCAAACACCAAGGGTGTTACAGCCCTCCCCCTTATAAAAATCTCGCCCCGAGATTTGAAAAGCGTACCATTTTGAATAAAAGGTAGGGTATATATCCTTCAAATAATCTTCCCGTTCCCACATTGCATCGCTCTCACTACCCTGGTTACTCCACATAACCTTGTAGAACTTGACCACACGATTCCAGGTTACTCTTTCTCTTGTGTCGATAACCCGCACTGGTCTTTCTTCATAGGATAAATCTGATTTCAACTTGACATCTCAAAGTGAAACTCTTTCTTCGGGGATACGGAGACATTTCTTCAATTGAGATACATGAAAAACATTGAAGATAGCTCTCATCTCGTAAGGTAACTCTATCTTGTAAGCTACATTCCCACTCTTCTCTATGATCGGATATGGACCTACATACCTAGGTGCAAGCTTTCTCTTTACTCCAAATCGCTGCACACCTTTCATCGGTGATACCTTTAGATAAACGTGATCACCCACTTCAAACTCAATGGGCTTCCTTCTTTTATCAACATAGCTTTTCTGCCTAGCTTGATCGGCTTTCATATGTTTTTGGATAGTACGGACTTGTTGTTCAGCCTCTTCGATGAAATCAATGCCGTAGTATCTCCTTTCTCCATATTCAACCCAGTTCAAAGGAGTTCTACACTTGCGACCATACAATGCCTCGAACGGGGCCATCTTGATGCTTTCTTGATAACTATTATTATAGGAAAATTCAGCCAAGGGTAACCACTTATCCCATGAACCCTTGGATGATATGACGCAAGCTCTTAACATGTCTTCCAATATTTGATTCACCCGCTCCGTCTGTCCGAAGGTTTGCGGATGATAAGTAGAACTTCTAACTAAGTTGGTCCCTATCATCTTATGTAATTGTTCCCAAAAACGAGCGGTGAAACATTTCGCTTTCTGCGCTCGCTCGTACGTGGTTTACACTCCTTGCCTTTCATCTGACTTTTCCATCGGGCAATTGTTTGTTTTCAACTGGATTGCTGAGGTCCTTTGTCAGATACAATGGTTCTAGGAACACCATGGAGATGTACTATCTGGTTAAAATATAGCTCAGTATAGTCACTTGGCCGATAGTCAACCCTAACTGGTATGAAATGAGCAGACTTTGTTAAACGATCCACAATCACCCATATGGAATTAAAATTCTTTTGGGTAGGGGGAAGTCCAACAATAAAATCCATACTAATCTCTTCCCACTTCCATCCTGGTATAGACAATGGTTGGAGAAGTCCAGCAGGCTTCATGTGAATTGCTTTGACTCTACAACAATTGTCGCACCTTGCAACATAAGCTGCGATTTCTTTCTTCATCTTGGTCCACCAAAAGCGAGATTTCAAATCTTGATACATTTTACTACTTCCTGGGTGGATAGATAACTTGGATGAGTGAGCTTCTTCTAAGATTTGGTTTCTAAGCTCTTTGTCCTTCGGTACTACCAGTCTGTCCTTAAACCATAGAACACCCTTCTCATCAATGCGAAAGTGTTTTGTCTCTTGTTCCTTCATCTTTCTTTTGATGTGGAACACACCCACATCGGTTTTCTGAAGCTCGATGATCTTACTTTCTAGAGAGCAACTAAGGGTAATACTGTGCAACACAGCAGGATGCAACAGATGCACCAAATGATAATCTGCCTCCAAGAGAGAATTACAGTGAGATTTCCTACTCAAAGCATCGGCAACAACATTTGCTTTACCCGGATGATAATGAACTTCTAAGTTATAATCTTTAATCAACTCTAGCCATCTTCTCTGTCTCCTGTTCAATTCTGGTTGAGTGAATATATACTTGAGACTTTTATGATCGGTATAAATATGGCACATGTTACCGAGCAAGTAATGCCTCCAAATCTTCAACGCATGCACAACCGCAGCTAACTCAAGATCATGAGTTGGATAATTAGCTTCATGCTTCCTTAGCTGACGCGAGGCATAGGCGATAACTCGACCTTCCTGCATAAGGACACATCCTAAACCGGTACCTGATGCATCACAAAACACATCAAACGGTCTCTTGATGTCAGGTTGTGCCAACACAGGGGCTGATGTCAACAAGGTCCTCAAAGTGCAAAAAGCAGTCTCACACTCTGGAGTCCAAACAAACTTTACATCTTTTTGAAGCAACCTGGTCATGGGCTTGGCTACCTTAGAGAAATCTAGGATGAATCGACGATAATACCCAGCCAAACCAAGGAAACTTCTGATCTCATGTACTGAAGTTGGTGCTTTCCAATTCATGACTTCTTGCACCTTAGACGGATCAACCGAAATCCCTTCATCGGACAAGACATGACCTAAGAAAGGTACTTTCTTAAGCCAAAACTCACATTTACTGAACTTGGCATAAAGCTTATGCTCTCGTAGCCTGGATAAAACAACTCTCAGATGCTCGGCATGTTCTTCAGCATTTACAGAAAAGATCAAGATGTCATCAATGAAGACAACTACAAATTTGTCCAGTTCTTCCATGAACACAGAATTCATCAGATATACGAAGTATGCAGGAGCATTGGTTAGGCCGAAAGACATAACCAGATACTCATACAACCCGTATCTAGTGGAGAAAGCGGTCTTAGGCACATCCTCCGGTCTAATCTTTATCTGATGATAGCCAGATCTCAAATCAATTTTAGAGAGTACCTTTGCCTTAGACAACTGATCAAACAAAATATCAATGCGGGGCAATGGGTACTTGTTCTTGATTGTCACCGCATTGAGTGGACGATAATCCACACACATGCGCAATGACTTGTCTTTCTTCTTCACAAATATAGCAGGACAACTCCAGGGAGAAGCACTAGGTCGGATAAGACCTTTCTCTAACAGATCTTGTAACTGGACTTTAAGCTCTGCTAACTCATTGGGCGGCATCCTATAAGGCCTTCTAGAAATAGGTGTAGTGCCCAGCACTAACTCGATCTTGAATTCAATATCTCGATCCGGCGGTAAACCAGGTAGATCATCAGGAAAAACATCTAGAAATTCACACACTACTGGGACGTCCTCAATTCTTAGGGTCTGGATAGCATTAGCAGTGTTGTGGAGTTCTAGCTCTCTAGGAAGTGGCACAAGGAAGGCTTCATTGCTGATAGGATCCCTCAACATAACGACCCTAGTGGAAGTATCAATGAGCACTCCATGACCGCTCATCCACTTCATTCCCAAGATTACATCTATCCCTAATCCCGGTAGGACTACCACATCGGCCATAAACACTCGTCCCTCTATTTCAATCCTTACCCCCAACACTATTTGATTGGTCGAAATATTACTTCCAGCTGCACTAATGCAATAACTACCCGTGGATACTGTAATTACCTTCTGATTGTATTTTGATGCAAAAGCTGGACTCATAAATGAATGCGACGCACCAGAATCAAATAGGACAACTGTCGGATGGTGATTCACAAGAAACTTACCCGTGGTGACCACCTCTCCTGAGGGTATCTCGGTCACGTTGGTGTAGTTAACATGTCCTTGACGAGCACCAGAATTCCCTTGCTTCTGATTGTTCTTCTAAGGATACGGACAATTCTTGGACCAATGACCTGTCCTGCCACAATTCCAGTAGGGCCTATTCGCTGGCGGAACAAAAGAATTTCTAGGTCCTGTGGTACCCTTTGGAAGAGGTACAGTGAATGCCTTCTTGAACCCAGTCTTTGCCTGATTCTTCTTTTGTGGCGGCCGGTACCGAACGGCTGTAGTCGGTGGGCGAAACTGAGTCTTCGCTACTGGAGCTCTAGCCTGAGGGACACCTGCCTCAAAGACCCTCTTGCGACTTTTGGAAGCAGCATAGAATTATCGTTATTCTCTTGAGTAAGAGCATCACTTACGAACTCATTGAAAGTGACACCTTCATCAGTTTGGGACTAAGCCCTCTCTTAAAGCTGGCGATTTTCTTAGCTTCTGAATCAACAAATTCTGGAGCATACCTTGCCAGATGGTTGAAGGCATGAAGATATTCAGTGAGTGTCTTGGTGCCCTGCACCAACTTCATAAACTCATTGTGCTTGATGGCCATCAACCCGGGAGGAATATAATGACTCTTGAAAGCCTCCTGGAATCGATTCCAAGTGATCTGGGCATTTTCTGGTAGGGTGGACCGATAATGTCGCCACCATATACCTGCTGGTCCTTGTAGCTGATGCAAAGCATACTCCGTCTTCATCTGCTCTGTCACCCTGAGCAAACGGAACTTGTGCTCAAGCGTGTTTAGCCACTCTTCTGCTTGGAGCGGCTCTTCAGCTTCCTTGAAGACGGGTGGCTTGGTATCTTGGAATTCCTTGAAATCACTAAACTGGTTGGGCTCTGGTCCCTGTCGTTGATTACAGCCTTGGGCTTGATGCTGGGCCATGGTACGCATAGCATCACCCAACGCACGCTGACCTTCCACGAGCATAGCCAACAGATTAGACGGTGTGGGCGTGGTGGCGGTGGAAGATCATCATCACCACTACCCCCACCACGGCCTGAACGTAGATTGCGCGACATCTGTAGAAGCGCATTTGTGAGTAATGATGGACGATGTCAGATACATTGCAGACGAATTGTAGAATTATACCAAACTGAACTTATTGGAGAGGTTAATTTCATACAATAAATAGAGGCACAATAATTCATCCCCATAACATCGCCATAACTTTACTCCGCACATTCATGCGATGCATCCGCTCATATGCCAAATTTTTTATCAACTTCAAGTTTCAGAAATTTCATCTAAGTATAATGAGACTGCTCCAGGGCGGTAGTGCTAGTGCGGCCATCAGTAGTAGCATTGCAACTTGGGTGTGAGAGGATTACCTTACAGGATGAGAAACTATAACGGAATAATTAGATAAGGAAGGGAGTGATGCAAAAATGTAATGGCATGAGTAAACATGATGCATGCACGTTCCGTACGTCCTCACGAATCTTAAGAAAATTTAACATTCTAGCGACATAGACAGTGGCATACATACGTTCTCTCATATACGTATCTAGTCGAGCTACGCGTTGCGTTGTTAGTGTACCTACAGAAAATTTCATTGCAGCCCATCCCAACAAAAGAAATAAGTATGCAATGAAAGCAGTAAACTAAGATACTATCCATATATACATCCCCGGATATATATACTTCGGTATCCAAAGCTACCCGATTGATATACCCACAATTAAGTACCTTCATATGTACATGTGTGCAACATGTAAACATTCCGGTAACCAAAACTAACTCTCCCCTAGACCGACAGTTGGACGGTCATGCTCTCACAACTCACTTTACCTAGGCGTAGAGGCAATTGATCCATACATTACCACCCAAGCGGATGGCATCCATACAATAGCACGCCGTATGGACGACGAAATAAAATGAAGCAATTACCCCCCAAAAGTTATTACTTAAATAAGCCACCTGAAAGTCCTTATTTGGGCATAGAGGATATGACAACTGGCATACTTAGGTAAAATTTCAGATTTGATCACCTATATAAAGATAACTATAAGTTGTCAAAACTGATTTTCGCAAACAAAATCTTTTGTTTTAAATACACATATGACATGTTTAATGTTGAATCTAGCTCTGATGCCAGCTGTAACAGAACCGACCAATTTATAAGAGCACAAGTACAAAAGCAATCACCGGAGTGATCAAACCGTCATACTTGAACCCATATAAACCCGATAGTCAACTGAAACCACGAAGGATTTCAAACCAACTTGCATACAACCAAGATCACAGTAATTCAACATAACAAGCCACATGTTACATCCATTTCACAAGTAGTTCATAAGTACCACATACATCAGAGTACACATAGTTATTACAAAACGAGTTCACAAATAGCGGAAGCAAAGTAGTTTAACACCATCACACACACTTAGTTCAAATACAAGCCAGTACCATAGTCATATCCAGCAAAAGCAGTAAGATAAGATAACATAGATGATCATGCCCATGATCTAGTCTTCATCCCCCGTAGGGTGAAGACAATACTTGCAGTAGCCGTTATATAGCACGTCATCTACAACAAGGGGGAAATAAATCCTGAGTACGAGAAGGTACTCAGCTAGACTTACCCGTCGTAAACCAGAAATAAATGACACCAAGGATTATGAAAGGCTTTATCGGTGGATCTAGCTTGACAACCATTTTGCAAAAACGCTTTAGTGATACGAGAGCATAATTTGCTTTATGAGTAAGCAGCAATTTAACAATATTAACCTATCAACTAGATTAGCACCTGTACTAGAGCAAGCAATTGATTAACTCCAAACATTAGTAACCATATCCGGTATGATGTTGTATCATCATCATCAATTTAACCATCAACTTCAATTAAGTGCATCTACGTTGTCGCTGCTCAGTCAAGTTCTCACTATCCGGGAGAGACGGCGATTCGAATCGATTCCTATCCAGCTGGAGGGGTATTCCTAACACAAACCCAGGCATACCTCACGAAGGCAGCCTTAGGTCACCTTTGGTACATCTCAGGAATCGCGGCTCCGAGCAGTGCCGCACCCTCAGGGAGTCCACTCTGCCAGGTGGTCAATCTCACCTCGGACTTACGCCAATAGCTCCCCGCACATCCTTACTACCGCTAGGGTGCGCACTTTCACTTCTCGGTCTTCCGGCCTAAGTTGTGCTACTCGGCTTCGCGGTCGGAACGAGTTATCCGGCCAACTAAGTGATAGGCATGCGTTCAACATGACATGAGGACGTACAGCGAATCGGTCCTTAACCGACACAGACGGGGATAGATCCACAACCAAGACCTCCTTGCCTTGTTGCTTCTCTATCGACCTCCCGCCCGGTCACAATTCATTATTAACACATGGTTATTCTCCATGATAGCGATTATAGCCAACCGTGATCAGACATTTTTCTAATATGCAGGTGACAGGAAATCACCCGACTTTTACCGGTCTAAGCATGGCTAAGCTTTGATTCACTCCTGGACCTAAATAGGATTCAGGGTACGTATACTGGCCAAGGAATAGGTATATATGCAACAAGTGTTCGCATCCAATTCCTATCACTTAATGCATCAATAAATAAAGATACTCAAAGTAACCATTTTGAAAACATAGGAGTCTTAGAATGCTCTGGGGCTTGCCTTTCAGAAAAGATGAAGGTTGGTGATCGGGGCACTCAAGAACTTCTTCGTTGACTCCTTCTTTGGGGGCCTGCAACTCCTGCTCCTGAGCTTGCTGCTGCTCCTCCGGAAGTACTGGCTCGAATTCCAGAAGCGTAACTCTCTCCGGAACACATATTGCATGCCGATGCACAAGATAAATATCCTGGATGCATAAGGAATGACATGATGCTCATGATGAATGAATCACAGTAAGTGTTTAACAAAACATCACTGGACACTCGTTTACCGATTAAGAATAGCCCTATTCAAATCACTTTAAAACAAGTATCTAAACTTAACTTGAAGAACAAGATCAACTTACCTAACTTGCATAACCTAAGGTAAAGCTGCTCATCTTCAGTTAAAGGCCTAACACCTAAGAACATTACCATAAACTTAGAAATAGTAACGGTATACATAATTTAACATTTAAAGCTTCGTATGCATACAAGTAGTCCCTTAATCCAATCACAACCAGAGTTCTACCATTCCGAATGACTTGTATGAGGACATTCTGGAAAACTATAAAATTCTCTACAAAACAATTGTAAACATCACAGCATGATACTTATGTTAACTAACTCGAAATTCCGTAAACCTAGAATTTGTCCAGAATGGCAGGGTTACTAACTTATTTATTTAACGATGATGCAAAAGCCTAATTTGATCAAACCAAGCTTACCAACTTGTTACACATACCAGAGGAACACTAGAAAGTATGGTGCTGACTTTTAAATAAATTATTTAATATCCTTTTCCAATTTATTTAGTTAATTAGGTGATTAAAGCAATATATAGTAAAACTATTCATAAAAATCTACAAAAATTATAGTAGCTATCTCATGCTTCACATAGACTACCACAAAAATTTCAAATCCATTGAGCAAGCAGAACTTGCTGTACCTAAAATAACGAGTGGTATGTCCATTTTTAGCATAATTAGGAAACCCTAATGAAAAGTGTCAAGCAATAGATTTCACATTTTTCCTAGCATCATTCTAGCATAAGAACCTTACTCACCAAATTTTACCTACACTGGATCTATAGAAAAATTATGAAAATTCACATAAGATCCATCCATTGATAAAAAGAAATTCTATAACTTAAAAACTATACATGCACTAGCTCTGAAATTTTAACCAGAGATTCTACTAAGCAATAATAGACTGCCCATAAAATTTCATCATTTTTGGACCACAGAAACTCAAGATAAAATTCAAACAAGTTTGCATGTATCCAAAAACACATTTCAAAGTCCTATTCAATTTATCTAGAATTTCTAAAACATGTGCTCATATAATATTTTTATTAAATACTAGACATTACTAGGAACTCAACAAAATTAGAACCACATCATTTGGATCTACCATCTAAGAGCTACATATTTTTGAATATGTACGTAAATCTGTGAAATAATCAAACAAAACAAAATAGAAATCCTAACAGCAACTGGGCCAGCCCAAGAAACGGCGGCCCGCGAGCGACGCTGACGCGGCCCAGACATTGGAGCGGCCCACGCTGGGCTCCCGCCTCGGCCACGGCGGCTGACAAGGCGGACCCGCGCGACAGAGAGAGAGGAGCAGGGGAAGGAAGAAGACGACGGCGGGACTCGCCGTCGGTGGCTTCTCCGGTGAAACCAACGGCGTTACGGTGCTCACTACAGCAATGCGCAACTAGCCATGCCCTTGATTGAAGCTTTTGGCGTGGCTACAGGGTCGGCGACGAGCAATGGCGGCGCACGGCCGCGGCAGGGCCGGCTCCGACGACGCTACGGCGTCAAGGTTCCTAACGGTGACCCTACGGGCTCCAGTGGTACTCCTATGACCTAACGTGAGCCAGAGGAGGGAATGGAAGGACACAAGGAGCGCTGGCTGTGAGAAGTGCTACTCCGGCGAGGTCCGACAAGGCGGTGGTGGGGAAAAGATCGGCGATTGACCCTTACCGATGCACGATCGACTCGCGAACACGGTGGAAAAGGAAGAGGGGATCACGGCGGGGCTCTGGGTAAGCTGGGCAATGCGTTTTTGCCAAGACGCGGGAGCTAGGCGAGGGCGAAGCTCTGGCGGCAATGGCGGGCGGCTTCGGTGCTGCGCTGCAGGAGGCGAGAAATGCAACTAGGGCTGGCGACTCAGTCGGGCAGGCGTGGGGTGGCTTCAAGACGCGGCTGTTCGTGCCAGGGTGTCCACGGCGCGTGGCCTGCGTGCTCAGGCGAGCGGCGACGAGTGGCGCCACGAGGCCAGCGGATTCTAAACCGGTCGGCCATGACGGTCACTGACCGTTTTTCTGAAAACAGCGATTCAGGTTCATCAACGATGACTGACAGCGCCATTTCAACACCTTATCCTGACTAATCCGTTGTTCGTTAGTAAAAACAGTGTACATGAAAATTGTAGATGTACCATCCAGCTACATTTTCCTTTCAAGGACCAAGCCCTAAATCGCCATGGATCAGCAGTTACATGAAGCCAAAGTTGACCTGATCCAACTGAAATTGCAGTTTAGGACTTAGACAAAATTTTCAGTGAAAAACAGCATGGACATCTGACTTGTGGGCCTTGTTTGAACATGTTCCACACATTTTCATGAGTTGGTCATAAAACAACTTTTGTTTCTTAATAAATTAGCTACAACTTTTGTAAAGAGTGTAAAGCCATGCAAGGTTTCTAAGTTGGTCATTTGAATCAGTCAAACCGTGACACTCCAAGGGTCAAATCTAGTCAAACCTTCCCTTGAGGGTATTTTGGTCATTTTGATCTATATGAACAATGTTCCAACAAGTAACCTAAGTGTAGTTAAGGTGTAATAGACCATGATCAACCACTTTACAAAATTGTTATGCCACTTCTAACGATAACGTGTGATAAAGCAACTAAAACAAGCAATTCATTCATATGTTGCAATGCAATGTTTCAGTGACAAATGGCATGATGACATAGATGATGCACATGTTTATGAAATGAAATGCAATTATGCGGAAGCCAAACACCAAGGGTGTTCTGTAACGTCCCGCCTCTCCGAGGCCGGGCCCGCTTACATCTGGCCGCTTCTCTAGGATATAGACTGCCCTCACAGACCAACACAGGTCTTTTCTACGCACTTTGTCCTCACTCGTGCGCACCCAGGAAGAACTTCCCGGTCGGTCACCCATCGCTCCAGGCCAAACACACTTAACCTCGGAGTTATTTGCAGATGGGCTTCCAGAAAAGAAGTTGCAACTTATTGGTATGAGTATCCTATTAATCCTGTTAAGCCCTGGGCCGAGATGTTACATCCTCACCCCCTTAAGAGATCGACGTCCTCATCGATCAATCCCAAGCCAGGAGCGTCCTCTCTTGGCCACGTCCATGTGTCCAGAGCCAGCGCATGTGCCATGCTGTGTGACCACACCGGATCCACACCAGCCATGCGCACCATGCCTGCGCAACTACGACACATGTGCCCGTGAAACCGTGGGAGTCGGCTCTGATACCAGCTGTAACAGAACCGCCCAATTTATATAAGATCAAGTACGGCTGTCCCCGCTAACACGTTGACACGCACATACTTTCACTCACATAAACCCGGTAGTCCGCCGAGTGTCCTGAAAGACCTCGGTAAATCAACATCACAACCAAGATCACGTGATTAAGCAAATACACATCACATACACAGGGTTGCAGCGGAAATAATATTACAAGTTTGGGTTTCAAAACCGATTAGTGAAAACAACATAGCTTTCAAAAGATTACATTAATATATGTTCCAAATACATTGCTAGCATAAGTGACATCATTCGACAAAAGCATATAGATGAGAAGTAAGTATAGAATCACCGAGCCCACCGGCGGTTAGCCACCATCTTCAACAGGCCGAGAACTTCACCTGCAACATGGTGGGATAAACCCTGAGTACTCGAATGTACTCAGCCAGACTTACTCGTCGTAAACTAGAACTAAAGTGACACCAAGGATTATGCAAGGCTTTATTTGATGGAGCTGAGCTGACAACCTTTTTGCATAAAAGCTTGAGTAATCATTAGCATTATCCGCCTATACTAGCAGCGACTTTTAGCCATTACCTACCATCTATATTAGCACCTGTACTAATCAATCACTTAATTAAGTTGCAAACAATAATAACCATATCAGGTAATTCATGGCTCATTATCATAGTCATCATCATCATCATTTAACCATATCATTAAATTTAGTGAATCTACGTTGCCGCTGCTCAGTCAAGTTCTCACTATCCGGGAGAGACGGTGATTCGAATCGATTCCTATCCAGCTGGAGGGGTATTCCTAACACTCACCCAATCCACCTGATCAAGGGTTTCCTTGGGTCACCTTTGGTAGATCTCAGGAATCGCGGCCCCGAGCAGCGCCGCACCCTTAGGGAGTCCACTCTGCCAGGTGGTCAATCTCACCTCGGACTTACGCCAATAGCTCCCCGCACATCCTTACTACCACCAGGGTACGCACTTTCACTTCTCGGTCTTTCGGCCTGAGTTGAGCTACTCGGCTTCGCGGTTGGAATGAGTTATCCGGCCAACTAAGTGATAGGTATGCGTTCAACATGACATGAGGACGTACAGCGAATCGGTCCTTAAACGACACAGACGGGGATAGATTCACACCCAAGACCTCCATGCCTTGTTGCTGCACTACCATCATCCCGTCCGGTCTCTTTTCATTATTAACACATGGTTCTTTTCCATGATAGCAATTATAGCCAACCGTGACCGGAGCTCATCCTACATCTCGCAGGTGACAGGAAATCACCCGACTTCTACCGGTCTAAGCATAGCTAAGCATCATTCGATCCTACACTTAATTAGGGTTCATAGGATTTTATCTGGACAAGGTAAGGATATAATGCAACAATTGGTTCCAACCAGTTCCTATACTTAATGCATCATCAACAATAAAAGAGACTCAAGATATTTGTAAAAACATGGGAGGCTTAGAATGCTCCGGGGCTTGCCTGGGATCCGACACAAGTCAGTTCAGTTAGGTTGCACCGTCCTGGTGACATCTCAGGTCCTAGCACTTGCTTAGTCCTTCCATCTTTGGGATAGATCCATCAAACGCTGTCTTCGGGTTTGGCTCCAACATCTCATCCTTCACGAGGTGCATCTAGCGTACCTAGATGAGATGCAATATGCAAGTGTATGAATACATGGAAGTGCAATAGACAATGCATCGCAGGCAGTAAGTAAGACAAGCACAAGGTTACATTAACATGCACAAGCACTTCGCATTGCCTACTTTAAATATCGCACAATTTATCATCCCACGATAGCAAAGAAGACGACGACACCAAGCATGACACAAGTTTCCCAAGATCTCAGGTACTCTAACTCAGTCATCATTTAAGGCATAAGTCACACTTAACAATATACAAGCAAACACTATAATTGGAATCTGCCAATTCTAGACATGCAAACAGCAGCTACAAAATTTAGCTATAACTGGAGTTACACAAATCCAAATGACTTGCAAGAAGACATTTTGGAAAGCTTATGAAATTATCTATATTTCATATATAACCACCACAGCATGATTCCCATGTTAAGTAGGTCAAAATTATACCTTTACAGAAACTGGTTCATACAAAACAGAGAGCAGCCATTTCTGGAACCCGACTTTAAACAGGCATAACTCACAAACCACAAGACCAAATACCACCAAATTTTAACAGCATCTAGATACATGAATTATCTACAACTTTTATATAAACAAGTTTCACAACAAAGTACATTATCATGAAGAACTTTGCTAAGTTCCCAGATCTGTCCATAAACCACATCGGCAAGAAAATAATTATTAACTTATGTTGCAAACACATAATTAGGCAAAACTAACTTTACCAACATATCACACATGACTAAAGAACACCAGAAAACCTAGTGTCCATGACCAAATAAATTCTTTTAATGCATTTCTTAATTTATTTTAGATAACAAGGTGACTTAATGAACATATACCAAAAGTATACAATAAATTCTACAAAAATTACAGTGGCTCACATATCCTCTCAATAGTCTACTATACAAATTTCACTCCATTTGAACATGTATAGCAACCTCTATGAAAAAGACAAGTTGGTAAAGCAAGAAATCATGTGAGAGCAAGATAAACCAATAATTGACTCATACAACAACCAATGACCCTGAAATTTTTACCACACATCAAACATCACATGAGTAGCATGCCACAAAAATTTCACTTCATTTGGAGCCCTAGATCTACAATTATGAAAAAGACAAATACCACTAGCATTACAAACCTAGCTGCATGAATATATTTTTACAGCCAAAACTTTAAAGTAAAACATGTAATACTATAGATCTAGTGCATAGAGAATTTCACAAGGATTCCAAAAAGTCCTCATTTGCTATTTTACGGATTTCCTATGAATTACTATGATTTTCTAAACTTTCAGCCGATTTAAAACAAATAGGTCCCTCGAGGTACTATTCACTTGAGTCAATGACAATGCAGTTAGGCCCTTGACCTTCGTCGAATTTGAGCCCGAGGCCCCTGGTCGCAGAACACAGCAGGGGAGCATGTCGGACTTGCTGTTGCCGGCCGAAGGAGGCTCGGCGGCGGCGGGGGATGGGTGCTGCAGCTGCGCCGGGCTCGCGCGCGCCCGTGGGCGTCCCTGGCACGGCCGGAGGTGGCTCATGGCTGCCTGGCCACGCGCACCGGCAGCGCTACCCACGGCGGCTTACCGGCGACGGTGCTCCGGTGGTTTTTGCCTCAGCGGAGGTGCGCCGGTCGTAGAGGAGGAAGAGGCGGAGGTGGTGGTTCGCGTGGTTGGTCATGAGGGGGCTCAGAAACTAGGGAACGGCAGCGACGGCGAGCTCGGCCCGCCGGCCATGGCGGACGCATGTCCTGCCGCGGAGCGGAGCGAGGAGAGCGCGCGAGGGAGCGAGCAGGGAGTGGAGAAGGGGATGGAGAGCTCGGCCGGGGCTCTGGTTATCCGCATTGGGCGCAGGGGCACGCGGCATGGAGGTGGGGGCGCTGCTCGCGCATGGTGGCCACGTCCACGGACAGGTGCCGCCCGTTGAGGCATTTCACCGAGCACGTGGCGGGCAGCGACGTGGGCAAGGTGGAACACCGTTTTGGGCCGCTTCTAGGCCGAATTAGACATTGGGCCATAAACGAAATTTGTTCACCTCGGCCTGCTCTACGTTTCTTATTTAAGGTGCCCGGCCATTTGAGCTTTGTAACAGCGGATAATTAAGCTCCAAGATGATAGTGTCAATATGTTAACCGTGATCACGGAAACTCGCTTTCGGAGGTCGAAACTCGATCAAACTTAGTGCAACTTTTTGCATCCTCTTCTCCATAACATAACCTTGAACTTTTATTTTTGGACTAACTCAAGTTGCTTAACAAAATTTGGAGAACGCGGGATGTCAACGTCAATGTCGGTGAAATCCGGACTGCAAACACGGTCGGGTTGATTTCAGCTTTTTCTCTTATACTTTGAGCACTGTTTTGATCTATTTCGAAGCTAAATCATGACTTGGTCCTTTAACAAAGTTTGTTATACTCAAACTTTTCTTCAACTTTCATTTTTGGTCAAACCTCATATCTGGTCCAGAAGTCAACTTTATTTCTCGGTCAACGCAAAGTCCTTTCTGCTACAAAATATAGGGTTTCCATTATTTTCGGACATTTTCTCCACCTTCGCTCAACACGAACCCTTCATAACTTTTGTTGTAGAGTTCAATTAGAGTTGTTTGAGCAAGGTTACAAGGTTTGGTTGACTTCATATGTTTCCAGTCACTTGATAAAGCAATTCATGCAAAGATATGACTTATCATTTCATGTGACTTTTTGATTCCAAACTTCATGAAACTTTTCCACGGGTCTAGATGGATGCATGTGGATGTAATGTACATGGAAGAAGCATGCTTAGAATTACTCTTGCATAATCTTAACAAGGGTCCATATGTAAGCAGTTGTGTGTGGCCCAAGTTTAAGTTGAAGCTCCATCATGTAGATTGGATCTTGACACCTTGATTACCACTTGACATGTCATGTTTGAGCTCAAACCCATTGCTTAACTGGTGATAAACACCTGGGGTGTTACAGCCCTCCCCCCTTAAAGGAATCGCGTCCCGAGATTCGGTGCGAAAGACTTTTAAGGGAAGAGAAACATGTCATCTAGTTTCCAACATCAGTGATAGCATTAGGCCACTTAACTTCGGAGTATCAGAGAGGCTAATTTGGTCACGACACTTTTTGATACTTGCTCTTCGTCGTAAGCTGTTGTCTGAAGAATTTCCTTCGTTGGCGTCCATAAAGCATTGTTATATTGGAAGAAATCTAAGATAGCACTGTCCTACGTACTTCGTCCTCGATGTACGAAGAGTGATACAAGTGTATACTAAATACTTGTAACATCTACTTCCCTAGTGGATATAGCACGGACCTTATGGACTTTGCACTAGATTGCAGTCGGTTGACGGATATTCCTTACAACGGTGTTATATTTGCTCTCAAGGTTTGAAAAGCAGTTCTCTACTAAAGTGGCTTGAGCACAACTTCTCGTAAAGGAGGTGATCATAGACAGGGTAAACATCCTTTGAGGGTATGAGAAGTTAGTTAACCAATATCCAAACTGGTTGTAGCGGTGCAATCACTCAGATGTCAACTGATGGAAAGCTACATAATGTTCCATGTATGTAGTGCTCTTCCTCTGATAACGACACTGTATTATCTAAGTCTATTGAGTGAGGGGTAAATGTAATAGCTGACTCAGTCAGCTCAACGTTCTCGATGATCATTCCTTAGGGAGCCTTTGGATCCAGGTTGCAACAGTGATCTGGGTGGAATCTGATGCAACTTCATGGGTAAAAACACATATAAGGTACCAAAGACATGTCAGCATTGGAGAACCATTGATGCAGAAGGATGTTAGCGAGGCTTGGAGGGCAACACAAGTTGCAAGTAATCACAAAACTAGGGACTAGTTCACTACCAAGCAGGTTAAGTACAATTTGCCTTCGTGGTGCAGTTGCACAGCAAGTTGGTTGACTTGCATTGTAGCAAAACCAGCTTTCTTAAACTATATTTGACGTCGAGGCTTCCATTCTTAGGCAAATCGATATCTCAAAAACCATAATCCAAAAATCCATGGTTTGACACCTTTCCAATTACATTCGAATTGCACGGCACAATTGACCTCTAGAACACCTTGACTGCTCACGCATTGCTGATCTAAGAGGGCAAAAGCAAGGCACATAGGGGTGCAATTAGTCTTCTCAAAGGTATGGAGGGTTGTCTAACAGCAAGACATCTACAAGTTGTAATTTCTTGGCATGAATTACAAACACAACCGTCTAATGCAAAGGATGATCGCAGTCACAGCGAAATTGCAGATTCTGTACCCTTTTGTTTTCTATTCATATCTCACAAACTAGTGCTCCATTGTGCATGAATTTTGGTAGGCACGTAGATCCATGGGTCTTCTAACTACTCACCAAAATTCAACTCAACCGGACTCCGTTTGACCATCCAAACAATTTGTCTACCAAAACTGCTCTGTTCTGAAATGGCAGCAAACCGAGCCGATAAGATATCTCTCAAATCCGATGTTTTACTCAACCAATACTCAAACCAACTTAAGACATTGAAGGGTCCTAAGCAAGGAATGAGATCACCAAGTTTGGGGTCAATCCGATTTTGTTTGAGTCACTAATCGTCGGCTTGAAGATAACCGGTTTTGCTGTTTCTTTGCTTAGCATTATTCTGTGAGATCTAGCCTTCGTAGTTACCAAAAGTTGTTACCTAGCTAGAGATTAACCTTCCTACGGGTAACTAATCAGTTGTCTCTGAACACCCAAAAAGGTTCCAAATCTTCACTCTTGACAATAGGAATTGTGGTCGAATTATAAACAAATGGTCGCCATTGAAGTCAGCAGAAAGAGGTCACACCAAAGAAGGTCGGTCGATCACCTTGCACATAAAGGTCAAGACTTGGACAGGAAGCTCATGAGCACTAGGTGACCTACTACAGCACATAATATCCTAGTCCATTTATCTTCCGACTGATAACTTGTCCAACTTTAAGTGTGGTGCACTTTCTGATCCAACAGTGATGACATAAGTTGTTCACTAGGTGACGGACGTCAATACTGGGACAACCAAGTGGAGTCACTTGTCTACCACCTCTTGTAGTCTGTTAATGTTTATGTCGGTGACCAGTTCTATAAAGGTTATCCTTTTTGTGACTTCAAAAGGAAGCTTTACTACTTTCGGTCTGATATATGTATCTTTGATAAGATATGGAGAGATAAACAAGGAAGAGTTCACATGAAAATAACACATCGGTGCAGTTTGACAATGGATCATGACTAGAAACCCCGATACCAGCGTGTGCCGAGCAGCACAGCCATGTGTGTGCACCCACAGGAGGCTCTCGGTTTCGTCACAGCACCGTAGATCACTAATCGTGGCACCATTACTGAACATACAACCCAAAATAATGTTCACGTGGCACAATTTTGGTTGCACAGGAGCAAGCACAATGAGAAGGAGGGATAGCAAACAAAGGTAGTCACAAGGTTAGGAGTTAACAAGGAGGCGATCAAAAGATCAAAACACAACGCAAAAGATCATAGCCTAATTGCTGAAGGCAACTAAGCAGGAGACTCTTGCTTAATTTCCATAAACGCCTCGTGTCCACCAAAGTGATTACCAGATAAAGATTAACATGAGATTTGGTCTTGTCGAGCAGCAACATGAGATCAAGACTGATAAACATCTAGGGACTTGAAAGAGTTGGAGACAAAATACACGAGATTCAAGAGATAGAGCCATTGCACTGACTAGGGATTCAGTTGATAAAGCAATGACATGATCTATGAGGAAAAGGTTCCAAAGCCAGGGCAGATAGCGATTAGCGTTGCACTAGCTCATCAGTAGGAGAAAGAGCAATGAGGTCCAACAAGGATTTTTGAGCAGGGTCCTCCCACATAGGAGCGGGACAACCACGAAATATGCAAGCATTCAAGGGAACTAAGCTTGGACCTAAGGTCAAGCAAAGGCATAGATAAAGTCTTCGTAGTGCAACATTCAAGGCTAGCAACCACGTGTATAGGCTCAGGCTCCTAAGAGAGAACTTAATGGGAGACAACAACCATGAGATTACCAAAACTTGGACGCTGCTCCAGGATAGCGCTCTACAACACTCGTATGCTTACCGAGGACAAAAGGGTGACAACTACGGCACTACCTAGATAACGAGCATCCACACATATATCATGTTCTTAAGCGAGCATTTCGAAACACTCAATTCGATTAGCTTAAGCGACTATTACTAAGCACAAAGCTCACACCTAACAAGTAGTCACCTACAACAACACCACTACACACAAACATGCGAACATGGTGGTAAGGTACTGTTATCTTTTATTTCCCTTTTTACTGAGTAAGTGAATATCTCTACAAAACAAGTTTTACTTAGATTTAGCAATTTAGTTTTCAAAGGGGTGAACTTTTTGTTAACAATTAACTCGTCATCTATTTCCTTTGGAAGCCAACATACGAGGCAAAGCTAATCACACACTAACTTCAAGCATAGCTATTCAAGCAGCATGGGACAAGGCATTTTGGCTAGCTTCACATAGGGAAAATAGTGACATCACATTGATCACAAGTTACTTAGCATTAGAACAAGGTGAGGGAAGCATATTTATGCACAAGCACAATCATGATGCATGCTCATCCTATTCGTCCTCACAAAATTGCCAACCAAAGGTGGCAATCACGTTATATGTCGGTGGCATAACACGTACTCTCTCGATATATAGCTAGTCGTCAGCTATATTCAATCTACGCATTCGTGGTTAGCGTACCTGCAGGCAAATTCATTGCAGCCCATTCCCACAAGAGATAAATAAGCACACAATGAAAATAGTAAACTAAGATACTCTCCATATATACATCCCTAGATGTATATACTTCGATATCCATAGCTACCCGACAGATATCCCCGCAATTAAGTACCTTCATATATACATGTGTGTAACATGTAAATATTCCAGTAACCATAGCTAACTCTCCCCTAGACCGATAGTTGGACGGTCATGCTCTCACAACTCACACTTACCTAGGCGTAGAGACAATTGATCCATACATTACCATTCAAGCGAATGGCATCCATACAATAGCACGCCGTATGGACGACAAAAGTAAAAACCCCATGTTAGTACTTAGATAGCCACCTAATAGTCCTTAACTGGGCATAAAGGAGGATGTCGCTAGCATAGTTTTGCAAATTAGTTTTGACAATCTGCCTGTAGCTAAAGTTTTAGTTAAAATAGGCTTTTTAAAACCAAAACTTTGTTTTTAAAACAATGTACATGACAGTATTATGCTTAATCTTGCTCTGATGCCAGCTGTAACAGAACCGACCAATTTATAAGAGCACAAGTACAAAAGCAATCACCGGAGTGATCAAACCGTCATACTTGAACCCATATAAACCCGGTAGTCAACTGAAACCACGAAGGATTTCAAACCAACTTGCATACAACCAAGATCACAGTAATTCAACATAACAAGCCACATGTTACATCCATTTCACAAGTAGTTCATAAGTACCACATACATCAGAGTACACATAGTTATTACAAAACGAGTTCACAAATAGCGGAAGCAAAGTAGTTTAACACCATCACACACACTTAGTTCAAATACAAGCCAGTACCATAGTCATATCCAGCAAAAGCAGTAAGATAAGATAACCTAGATGATCATGCCCATGATCTAGTCTTCATCCCCCGCAGGGTGGAGACAATACTTGCAATAGCCGTTATATAGCGCGTTATCTGCAACAAGGGGGAAATAAACCCTGAGTACGAGAAGGTACTCAGCTAGACTTACCCGTCGTAAACCAGAAATAAATGACACCAAGGATTATGAAAGGCTTTATCGGTGGATCTAGCTTGACAACCATTTTGCAAAAACGCTTTAGTGATACGAGAGCATAATTTGCTTTATGAGTAAGCAGCAATTTAACAATATTAACCTATCAACTAGATTAGCACCTGTACTAGAGCAAGCAATTGATTAACTCCAAACATTAGTAACCATATCCGGTATGATGTTGTATCATCATCATCAATTTAACCATCAAGTTCAATTAAGTGCATCTATGTTGCCGCTGCTCAGTCAAGTTCTCACTATCCGGGAGAGACGGCGATTCAAATCGATTCCTATCCAGCTAGAGGGGTATTCCTAACACAAACCCAGGCATACCTTGCGAAGGCAGCCTTAGGTCACCTTTGGTACATCTTAGGAATCGCGGCTCCGAGCAGCGCCGCACCCTCAGGGAGTCCACTCTGCCAGGTGGTCAATCTCACCTCGGACTTACGCCAATAGCTCCCCGCACATCCTTACTACCGCCAGGGTGCGCACTTTCACTTCTCGGTCTTCCGGCCTGAGTTGAGCTACTTGGCTTCACGGTCGGAACGAGTTATCCGGCCAACTAAGTGATAGGCATGCGTTCAACATGACATGAGGACGTACAGTGAATCGGTCCTTAACCGACACAGACGGGGATAGATCCACAACCAAGACCTCCTTGCCTTGTTGCTTCTCTATCGACCTCCTGCTCGGTCACAATTCATTATTAACACATGGTTATTCTCCACGATAGCGATTATAGCCAACCGTGATCAGACATTTTTCTAATATGCAGGTGACAGGAAATCACCCGACTTTTACCGGTCTAAGCATGGCTAAGCTTTGATTCACTCCTGGACCTAAATAGGATTCAGGGTACGTATACTGGCCAAGGAATAGGTATATATGCAACAAGTGTTCGCATCCAATTCCTATCACTTAATGCATCAATAAATAAAGATACTCAAAGTAACCATTTTGAAAACATAGGAGTCTTAGAATGCTCCGGGGCTTGCCTTTCAGAAAAGATGAAGGTTGGTGATCGGGGCACTTAAGAACTTCTTCGTTGACTCCTTCTTCGGGGGCCTACACCTCCTGCTCCTGAGCTTGCTGCTGCTCCTCCGGAAGTACTGGCTTGAATTCCAGAAGCGTAACTCCCTCCGGAACACCTATTGCATGCCGATGCACAAGATAAATATCATGGATGCATAAGGAATGACATGATGCTCATGATGAATGAATCATAGTAAGTGTTTAACGAAACATCACTGGACACTCGTTTACCGATTAAGAATAGCCCTATTCAAATCACTTTAAAACAAGTATCTAAACTTAACTTGAAGAACAAGATCAACTTACCTAACTTGCATAACCTAAGGTAAAGCTGCTCATCTTCAGTTAAAGGCCTAACACCTAAGAACATTACCATAAACTTAGAAATAGTAACGGTATACATAATTTAACATTTAAAGCTTCGTATGCATACAAGTAGTCCCTTAATTCAATCACAACCAGAGTTCTACCATTCCGAATGACTTGTATGAGGACATTCTGGAAAACTATGAAATTCTCTACAAAACAATTGTAAACATCACAGCATGATACTTACGTTAACTAACTCGAAATTCCGTAAACCTAGAATTTGTCCAGAATGGCAGGGTTACTAACTTATTTATTTAACAATGATGCAAAAGCCTAATTTGACCAAACCAAGCTTACTAACTTATTGCACATACCAGAGGAACACTAGAAAGTATGGTGCTGACTTTTAAATAAATTATTTAATACCCTTTTCCAATTTATTTAGTTAATTAGGTGATTAAAGCAATATATAGTAAAACTATTCATAAAAATCTACAAAAATTACAGTAGCTATCTCATGCTTCACATAGACTACCACAAAAATTTCATCATTTTTGGACCAAAGAAACTCAAGATAAAATTCAAACAAGTTTGCATGTATCCAAAAACACATTTCAAAGTCCTATTCAATTTATCCAGAATTTCTAAAACATGTGCTCATATAATATTTTTATTACATACTAGACATTACTAGGAACTGAACAAAATTAGAACCACATCATTTGGATCTACCATCTAAGAGCTACATATTTTTGAATATGTACATAAATCTGTGAAATAATCAAACAAAACAAAATAGAAATCCTAACAGCAACTGGGCCAGCCCAAGAAACGGCGGCCCACGAGCGCACAGGCACGGCCCAAGACGCGGCGCAAGCGGCCCAGCCACTCGGCGTGGCCCAGGCTGGCTCCCGCCTCCGCGTCGGAGACTGACGAACGGGCCCCGCTTGTCAGCGAGACAGACAGGGGAGCGGAGGACGACGACGGCACAACTCGCCGCCGGTGGCTCCTCCGGCAAAACCATCTACGCTACGACGTTCGCCATGACCATGCGCATCTAGTGGTGACCTCAATCGGTGCTATGGTAGCGGCAAGAGGGGTTGGCGACTGACACGGCGGCGCACGACCACGGCATGGCCGGCTCCGGCGAACTGACGGCGACACAGCCCCTAATGGTGACTCTACGAGCTTCGATGGTGTTCCTATGACCTAGCGCGAGCTAGAGGAGGGAATGGAAGGACGCGAGGAGCGCTGGCTGCGAGAAGCGCTACTCCGGTGAGGTTCGACAAGGCGGTGGTGGGGAAAAGATCGGCGATTGACCCTTACCGATGCACGATCGACTCGCGAACACGGTGGAAAAGGAAGAGGGGATCACGGCGGGGCTCTGGGTAAGCTGGGCAATGCATTTTTGCCAAGACGCGGGAGCTAGGCGAGGGTGAAGCTCTGGCAGCAATGGTGGGCGGCTTCGGTGCTGAGCTGCGGGAGGCGAGAAATGCAACTGGGGCTGGCGACTCGGTCGGGCAGGCGTGGGGTGGCTTCAAGACACGGCTGGCCGTGCCAGGGCGTCCGCGGCACGTGGCCTGCACAACAGAAGGCCGGCGACGAGTGGTGAACACGTGGCGTCAAGCCTCTGAGCCGGTCGGTCATGACGGTCACTGACCGATTTCTGAAAACGGCGATTCAGAGATCACATGACCCGACTGACAGACGAACTTAACCGTGATGGATCTCTCAAACCGTGATGATCTGGGTTAAGTTGTAGTTAACAAAGTTGGAGACCTACGCGAGTACTACAAGTTCGCTAATTGGAGCTCAAGCTAGTTTGGCTTGGTTAGTGAGATACAGTGCTCCAAACATCAGCTCATGAAA
Organism: Miscanthus floridulus; assembly: GCF_019320115.1. Taxonomy (NCBI): domain Eukaryota; kingdom Viridiplantae; phylum Streptophyta; class Magnoliopsida; order Poales; family Poaceae; genus Miscanthus; species Miscanthus floridulus. The sequence goes on from NC_089584.1 coordinate 119,526,502, forward strand.
CTGTACTTCACTTAGGACTTAGAAAAATTTGCTAAGTATGAAATCAGCATGTACTTCAGACTTGTGGGCCATGTTTGAGCATGTTCTAGACATTTTCATGAAATGATCATATTGAGACTTTTGTTTCTTAATAAATTAGCTACAACTTTTGTAAAGAGTGTAAAGCCATGCAAGGTTTCTAAGTTGGTCATTTGAATCAGTCAAACCGTGACACTCCAAGGGTCAAATCTAGTCAAACCTTCCCTTGAGGGTATTTTGGTCATTTTGGTCTATATGAACAATGTTCCAACAAGTAACCTAAGTGTAGTTAAGGTGTAATAGACCATGATCAACCACTTTACAAAATTGTTATACCACTTCTAACGATCACGTGTGATAAAGCAACTAAAACAAGCAATTCAGTCATATGTTGCAATGCAATGTTTCATATGTTGCATGACTTTTGTTGCAAGCTTAACTTGCCACATTCCTACCATGGTGCCATGTTTCCAGGTATGAGAAATAAATGTTGCATTCACATTTTTGCACTACTACCATCCATAAGCAAGAAAGTATGAACAGACAGAATATGCGAATGTTGCATAAGCATGTTTCAGTGACAAATGGCATGATGACATAGATGATGCACATGTTTATGAAATGAAATGCAATTATGCGGAAGCCAAACACCTAGGGTGTTACAGCCCTCCCCCCTTATAAAAATCTCGCCCCGAGATTTGAAAAGCGTACCATTTTGAATAAAAGGTAGGGTATACATCCTTCAAATAATCTTCCCGCTCCCATGTTGCATCGCTCTCACTACCCTGGTTACTCCACATAACCTTGTAGAACTTGACCACACGATTCCGGGTTACTCTTTCTCTCGTGTCGATAACCCGCACTGGTCTTTCTTCATAGGATAGATCTGATTTCAACTTGACATCTCGAAGTGAAACTCTTTCTTCGGGGATACAAGACATTTCTTCAATTGAGATACATGAAAAACATTGAAGATAGCTCTCATCTCGTAAGGTAACTCTATCTTGTAAGCTACATTCCCACTCTTCTCTATAATCGGATATGGACCTACATACCTAGGTGCAAGCTTTCTCTTTACTCCAAATCGCTGCACACCTTTCATCGGTGATACCTTCAGATAAACGTGATCACCCACTTCAAACTCAATGGGCTTCCTTCTTTTATCAGCATAGCTTTTCTACCTAGCTTGAGCGGCTTTCATATGTTTTTGGATAGTACGGACTTGTTGTTCAGCCTCTTCGATGAAATCAATGCTGTAGTATCTCCTTTCTCCAGATTCAACCCAGTTCAAAGGAGTTCTACACTTGCGACCATACAACGCCTCGAACGGGGCCATCTTGATGCTTTCTTGATAACTATTATTATAGGAAAATTCAGCCAAGGGTAACCACTTATCCCATGAACCTTTGGATGATATGACGCAAGCTCTTAACATGTCTTCCAATATTTGATTCACCCGCTCCGTCTGTCCGGAGGTTTGCGGATGATAAGCAGAACTTCTAACTAAGTTGGTCCCTATCATCTTATGTAATTGTTCCCAAAAACAAGCGGTGAACTGAGGTCCTCTGTCAGATACAATGGTTCTAGGAACACCATGGAGACGTACTATCTGGTTAAAATATAGCTCAGCATAGTCACTTGGCCGATAGTCAACCCTAACTGGTATGAAATGAGCAGACTTTGTTAAACGATCCACAATCACCCATATGGAATTAAAATTCTTTTGGGCAGGGGGAAGTCCAACAATAAAATCCATACTAATCTCTTCCCACTTCCATCCTGGTATAGACAATGGTTGGAGAAGTCCAGCAGGCTTCATGTGAATTGCTTTGACTCTACAACAATTGTCGCACCTTGCAACATAAGCTGCGATTTCTTTCTTCATCTTTGTCCACCAAAAGCGAGATTTCAAATCTTGATACATTTTACTACTTCCTGGGTGGATAGATAACTTGGATGAGTGAGCTTCTTCTAAGATTTGGTTTCTAAGCTCTTTGTCCTTCGGTACTACCAGTCTATCCTTAAACCATAGAACACCCTTCTCATCAATGCAAAAGTGTTTTGTCTCTTGTTCCTTCATCTTTCTTTTGATGTGGAACACACCCACGTCGGTTTTCTGAAGCTCGATGATCTTACTTTCTAGAGAGCAACTAAGGGTAATACTGTGCAACACAGCAGGATGTAACAGATGCGCCAAATGATAATCTGCCTCCAAGAGAGAATTACAGTGAGATTTCCTACTCAAAGCATCGGCAACAACATTTTCTTTACCCGGATGATAATGAACTTCTAAGTTATAATCTTTAATCAACTCTAGCCATCTTCTCTGTCTCATGTTCAATTCTGGTTGAGTGAATATATACTTGAGACTTTTATGATCGGTATAAATATGGCACATGTTACCGAGCAAGTAATGCCTCCAAATCTTCAACGCATGCACAACCGCAGCTAACTCAAGATCATGAGTTGGATAATTAGCTTCATGCTTCCTTAGCTGACGCGAGGCATAGGCGATAACTCGACCTTCCTGCATAAGGACACATCCTAAACCGGTACCTGATGCATCACAAAACACATCAAACGGTCTCTCGATGTCAGGTTGTGCCAACACAGGGGCTGATGTCAACAAGGTCCTCAAAGTGCAAAAAAGCAGTCTCACACTCTGGAGTCCAAACAAACTTTACATCTTTTTGAAGCAACCTGGTCATGGGCTTGGCTACCTTAGAGAAATCTGGGATGAATCGACGATAATACCCAGCCAAACCAAGGAAACTTCTGATCTCATGTACTGAAGTTGGTGCTTTCTAATTCATGACTTCTTGCACCTTGGACGGATCAACCGAAATCCCTTCATCGGACAACACATGACCTAAGAAAGGTACTTTCTTAAGCCAAAACTCACATTTACTGAACTTGACATAAAGCTTATGCTCTCATAGCCTGGATAAAACAACTCTCAGATGCTCAGCATTTTCCAGAATGTCCTCATACAAGTCATTCGGAATGGTAGAACTCTGGTTGTGATTGAATTAAGGGACTACTTGTATGCATACGAAGCTTTAAATGTTAAATTATGTATACCGTTACTATTTCTAAATTTATGGTAATATTCTTAGGTGTTAGGCCTTTAACTAAAGATGAGCAGCTTTACCTTAGGTTATGCAGATGTAACATCCTAGCCCAGGGCTTAACAGGATTAATAGGATACTCATACCAATAAGTTGCAACTTTTTTTCCGGAAGCCCATCTGCAAATAACTCTAAGGTTAAGCGTGCATGGCCTGGAGCGATGGGTGACCGACCGGGAAGTTCTTCCCGGGTGCGCACGAGTGAGGACAAAGTGCGTAGAAAAGACCTGTGTTGGTCTGTGAGGGTAGTCTATATCCTAGAGAAGCTACTAGATGTAAGCGGACCCGGCCTCGGAGAGGGGTATATATGCAACAAGTGTTCGCATCCAATTCCTATCACTTAATGCATCAATAAATAAAGATACTCAAAGTAACCATTTTGAAAACATAGGAGTCTTAGAATGCTCCGGGGCTTGCCTTTCAGAAAAGATGAAGGTTGGTGATCGGGGCACTCAAGAACTTCTTCGTTGACTCCTTCTTCGGAGGCCTACACCTCCTGCTCCTGAGCTTACTACTGCTCCTCTGGAAGTACTGGCTCAAATTCCAGAAGCATAACTCCCTCCGGAACACCTATTGCATGCCGATGCATAAGATAATTATCATGGATGCATAAGGAATGATATGATGCTCATGATGAATGAATCACAGTAAGTGTTTAACGAAACATCACTGGACACTCGTTTACCGATTAAGAATAGCCCTATTCAAATCACTTTAAAACAAGTATCTAAACTTAACTTGAAGAACAAGATCAACTTACCTAACTTGCATAACCTAAGGTAAAGCTGCTCATCTTCAGTTAAAGGCCTAACACCTAAGAACATTACCATAAACTTAGAAATAGTAATGGTATACATAACTTAACATTTAAAGCTTCGTATGTATACAAGTAGTCCCTTAATTCAATCACAACCAGAGTTCTACCATTCCGAATGACTTGTATGAGGACATTCTGGAAAACTATGAAATTCTCTACAAAACAATTGTAAACATCACAGCATGATACTTACGTTAACTATCTCGAAATTTCGTAAACCTAGAATTTGTCTAGAATGGCAGGGTTACTAACTTATTTATTTAACGATGATGCAAAAGCCTAATTTGACCAAACCAAGCTTACTAACTTATTGCACATACCAGAGGAACACTAGAAAGTATGGTGCTGACTTTTAAATAAATTATTTAATACCCTTTTCCAATTTATTTAGTTAATTAGGTGATTAAAGCAATATATAGTAAAACTGTTCATAAAAATCTACAAAAATTACAGTAGCTATCTCATGCTTCACATAGACTACCACAAAAATTTCATCATTTTTGGACCACAGAAACTCAAGATAAAATTCAAACAAGTTTGCATGTATCCAAAAACACATTTCAAAGTCCTATTCAATTTATCCAGAATTTCTAAAACATGTGCTCATATAATATTTTTATTAAATACTAGACATTACTAGGAACTCAACAAAATTAGAACCACATCATTTGGATCTACCATCTAAGAGCTACATATTTTTGAATATGTACGTAAATCTATGAAATAATCAAACAAAACAAAATAGAAATCCTAACAGCAACTGGGCCAGCCCAAGAAACGGCGGCCCGCGAGCGCACAGGCGCGGCCCAAGACGCGGCGCAAGCGGCCCAGCCACTCGGCGTGGCCCAGGCTAGCTCCCGCCTCCGTGTCGGAGACTGACGAACGGGCCCAGGGCTTAACAGGATTAATAGGATACTCATACCAATAAGTTGCAACTTCTTTTCCGGAAGCCCATCTGCAAATAACTCCGAGGTTAAGCGTGCTTGGCCTGGAGCGATGGGTGACCGATCGGGAAATCTTTCCTGGGTGCGCACGAGTGAGGACAAAGTGCGTAGAAAAGACTTGTGTGGGTCTATGAGGGCAGTCTATGTCCTAAAGAAGCTGCCAGATGTAAGCGGGCCCGGCCTCGGAGAGGCAGGACGTTACAGAATGGTATCAGAGCCGACTCTCGCGGTTTCATGGGCGCGTGTGTCGCAGTTGCACAGGCATAGTGCGCATGGCTGGTGTGGATCCGGCGTGGTCACACAGCATGGCACATGCGCTGGCTCTGGACACACGGACGTGGCCAAGAGAGGACGCTCCTGGCTTGGGATTGATCGACGTGGACGTCGATCTCTTAAGGGGGTGAGGATGCAACATCCCGGCCTAGGGCTTAACAGGATTAATAGGATACTCATACCAATAAGTTGCAACTTCTTTTCCGGAAGCCCATCTGCAAATAACTCCGAGGTTAAGCGTGTTTGGCCTGGAGCGATGGGTGACCGACCGGGAAGTTCTTCCCGGGTGCGCACGAGTGAGGACAAAGTGCGCAGAAAAGACCTGTGTTGGTCTGTGAGGGCAGTCTATATCCTAGAGAAGCTATCAGATGTAAGCGGGCCCGGCCTTGTAGAGGCGAGATGTTACAGCAACCCTAACAGGGGAAGCAAGGTTTGTGTTAGGAATACCCCTCTAGCTGGATAGGAATCGATTCAAATCGCTGTATCTCCCGGATAGTAAGAACTTGACTGAGTAGCGGCAACGTAGATTTAATTAATTTAACGATATGGTTAAATGGATGATGATGATAATGTTGCCACGATTTATACCTGCTATGGTTATTAATGTTTGCATCTTAATCAAATGATTGCTTAGTACAGGTGCTAATATAGATGACTGGTTAAAGGCTAAAAGTCACTGCTAGCTCAGGTTAAGAGTTGATCATTATTACTTATGCTTTTCCGCAAAAAGAAAGTGTTAGCCAGATCCACTAAATTAAGCTATGCATGATCCTTAGTGTCATTTGTTTTGGTTTCGATGGGTAAGTCTAGCTGAGTATATTCTCGTACTCAGGGTTTATTCCCTCTTATAGATGACCTTCTTTAGCAGGGCTTCTGTAAGTATTGTCTCCACTCGGTGGGTGATGAAGACTAGATCATGGGCATGATCTCTATTTATCTTATCCAAATGCTTTTGTGGGATGTGATCAGCAAGCTGGTACTTGTATTTGAACTCATGTGTGTGAGTTAAACTATTTGCTTCCGCTACTTTACAAGACTTGGTTTGTAATAACTATGACTCTGAGGTGTTGTAATCTATCTGCAAACTGCTTGTGAAATGTTGTAACGTACGATGTGTTATGTTGAATTACTATGATCTTGGTTGCAAGCAAGTTGGTTTGAAATCCTTCGTGATTTTAGTTGACTACCGGGTTTATATGCGCTCAAGTGCGAGAATTTGATCATTTCGGCGATTGTTTTTGTACTTGTGCTGTTATAAATTGGTCGGTTCTATGACAGCTGGTATCAGAGCTAGATTCAACACTAAACATGTCATACGGGTATTTAAAAACAAAAGCTTTTGTTGCAAAAACGGTTTTCCAACTTATAGTTATATATAAGTGTTTAAAAATCTTAAATTTTATAGTGTGCTGGTGATCACATCCCTCGTAGCCCACTTAAGGACTTTTTGGTGGCTTATATAAGTACTAATTGGGGGGAAAGTGATTGTTTCTATTTCATCGTCCATGTGGCGTGCTATTGCATGGGTGCCATTTGTTTGAATGGTAATGTATGGATCAATTGCCTCTACGCCAAGGTAAGTGTGAGTTGTGAGAGCATGACCGTCCAACTGTCGGTCTAGGGGAGAGTTAGTTGTGGTTACTGGAATATTTACATGTTGCATACATGTACATATATGAAGGTACTTAATTGTGGGTATATCTGTCGGGTAGTTTTGATACCAAAGTATATATATCAGGGGATGTATATATGGAGGATATCTTAGTTACTACTTTCATTGTTAGCATTATCTTGTTGGGTTGGGCTGCAATGAAATTTTCTGCAGGTACGCTAACAACGCACCGTGTAGATCGACTAGTTACTGCTAATTGAGAGAACGTATGTATGCCACCGTATATTCCGCTAGAACTTAATTTTTCTTAGGTTTGTGAGGACGTACGGAATGAGCATGCATCATATTCACTCATGTCATTCATATTGCATTACTCCCTCCCTTATAATTGCTTATCCCAATTATTAAGTTCTATCTCTCAACAAAATAATCCTCTCATGAGAGTTGCATCCCTTTTTGATACAGATAGCCATGCCCGTGTTTCCTCCTGGTAGCAGCACCTTTTTGGACCAGTTTGGTACGCCTACCTTGCTCTAGAGGGTGCTAAGCTCAGTTGGGTACTCGGAGGCACCCCGCTACATGTGGAGGCAGACGGTGCCATTAGGAGATGTGCCATGGTACAATGTGACCTTGGTAGTGCCACACAACCTCATGAGACCGTTGTGGCGTGGGTGGAGCATCAAGACTGATGGGCAAAGCCCATGGGAAGCCACACAAGTTGCTGCCCTTGATGTGCTTATGGACATAACATAGAGTTTTAGAGATGAATTAGTGGGTGGACCAGTTGCATCCATTCCCTGAGTGGCTCCTATAGAGGCTGAGTGGACTCAAGAAGTTGGCCAGGCCTTGGTTCGAGGCCGTGGTGAACGTGTTTAGAGCAACAATGTGGGAATGAGTGCTATGATGGCCGTCTTGAAGCTTTGTCGAGTTAGGCAGGACATCCTCTCTAGTGTGTTAGAAGAAGCTGGCAAAGCAATGGCAGCCCAGCACAAGTTTAGGTTGCGTGCCCGCAAGTATCGCCGTAGGGCGGAGGCATGTGGGCGAGCTCAGCTAGAAGTAGATGAGATTCGAGGCATTGCAAATTATCGCCTGCAGCAGTGGGGGCAAACAGCACACGAGAGAGATGAGCTTCATAACCAGCTTATGAACCTCACCATAGAGAGGGATGAGGTAGTACAGGAATTGGACTGTGTGACCCGTCATAGAGATGTAGTCTTAGAGTTGGCAGAAGAAAGGCATCAGGGCTGGATCATGGCTAACCATAATGCTTTTCAAAGGGAGAATGAGCTCCAAGAGCAGCTAGAGGAGCTTCAGGTTGAGTACCATCAACTGACTAACCGCCTGTTTCCTATTCCTCACCCCATTTTAAGGTATCCTAATGTGGGTGGACCTCAAGTGATTGAGGCCGATGAAGAAGAAGAGGACGTGTAGATGGATGTCAATGCAGCTGAACCTGCAAATGAAGAGGAAGATCCTAAAGAAGTCCAGGGCATCTTCGATGTGGACAGTGATCACTTTGATGAGTAGTTAGCTAGCAAGTCTCACTAGTTTAAGCTTTTGTAGCCATTGGTGTAATGGACTTAGTACTATGACTGATGTTGGATGTACCTTTTAATTCAAACTTGGCATGTAATGTACCTTAATCCGCTCCCTTCGGGATGCTTATCTTAGTTGGTGAATTTTAAAACTTGTCATGTTGGAATGCACTGCGTATGGCGCTAGTAATCTAATTGATGATGTGGTGATTGGAGAATGAATTATTGCCTCTGTTTATTGTACGAATTTTACATTCTCTCTAGTAAATTCAGTTTGGCGTAATTACATTATTTCTCTCCAATGTGCTAACATCACCAATAATTGCTGGTTGCGCATTGTTGCAGATGTCTCGCACTCATTCCACTGGTGTGGCTGGTGATGATGATGATCTTTCACCGCCACCACCACCCACACCAGCGGAATTGATGGTAATTCTTGCTGAAGGACAGCGCACTACGGCTAAGGCTCTCCGCACGATTACAAATTGTGATGGTCGTGGTGCACGCCAAGGACCGAAATCAAATCAGTATAGCGACTTCAAAGATTTCCTTAACACTAAATCATCGATCTTCAAGGAGGCTGATGAGCCCCTCCAAGCTAATGTGTGGTTGAACACTCTTGAGCAGAAATTATGTCTGCTTCGCTTGACAGAAGTGCTGAAGACCAAATATGCTTCTCACCAACTGCATGGGCCAGCTGGTATTTGGTGGAGTCATTATCGGTCCACTATGCCCGCTAATGCCCAAATCATTTGGGATCAGTTCAAGTCTGCTTTCAAGGGAAATTATATTCCTCCTGGTCTCATGGCAATCAAGCATACGGAGTTCATAAAGCTAACACAGGGGAACAAGAGCTTGAATAAATACCTATAGGCTTTCAATAACCTTGCAAGGTATGCTACTGAGTTTGTTGACACTGATGCCAAGAAGATCGCTAGTTTCAAGTGGAGACTTAGCCCCAAATTGATGAAGACTATAGAAAATTGTAAGTGTGCTCATTTTAATGAGTTTGTTAGTGATGCTTTATCTCAAGAGAACAACAATGATGTATATGCTGCTTCAAAGAATCGCAAGAGAGCCTATGAGGCGGGTGCCTTACAATCTAAGGCTCTAGTCACACATAAGGCTCCATTCCGTCCTTCGGCATCAGCTGCTAAGTTCTGCCCACCGCAGAAGAAGAAACCAGGCAGGATGGGATTTTGTAAGGCTTTTACAGTTGCTCTTCCAAAGGGCACTACTAGTCAAGGCAGTTCCAATGTTCCTCCAAGCAATATGTCATGCTGGAACTGCAACAAGCCAGGTCACTGGGCAAGGAAGTGTCCTTACCCTAAGAAGAATAACTACCAAGGTGGCCGTCAGGGGCAGGTGAACCACACTAATATTACTGATATTCCTTTAGGAGAGGTAGTAACTGCTGGTAAGTTTCTAGTTAATCAACACCATATAGTTGTACTATTTGATTCGGGTGCTTCGCATTCTTTTATTAGTCCCGCATTTGCATCCAAGTTTATGCAGAAAACATACACTGTTGAGGGTGAGGGTTATTATATTAGGGCTGCCAGTGGTACTATCCCAACCAAGCTCATAGTCGGGGACATGCAACTTCAGATAGAGGGACGAAGTTATTAGGTTGATCTGATAGTTTTACCGGGGCTGGGTATCGACGTGATATTGGGAATGAACTAGATGAGCAGTCATGAGGTGCTTATTGATATATCGACTAGAGTAGTCATGCTCTGAGATCCTTGTAATCAGGAAGGTTTCTAGTGTAGCTACCTAGGGACATCAATCTTTAGTGTGTGGCTAATGCGGTGCAAGCAAAGGTTGTGGCAGATATCCCTGCAGTGTGTGATTTTTTGGATGTTTTTCCCGATGATTTGCCCGGATTGCCCCTAGATCGGGACGTGGAGTTCAAGATAGAGTTGCTACCAAGTATAGCGCCCATCTCTAGAAGGCCTTATAGAATGCCTCCCAACGAACTAGCCAAACTTAAGACCCAGTTGAATGAACTTCTAAAGAAAGGCCTTATCTATCCTAGTTCGTCTCCGTGGGGGTGTCCGACTATCTTTGTGAAGGAGAAGGATCAATCACTACACATGTGTGTAGATTATAGGCCTTTGAATGTAGTCACAATCAAGAATAAGTACCCTCTGCCACACATAGATATCTTATTTGATCAGTTGTCCAAAGTAAAAGTATTTTCCAAGATTGATTTGAGATCTAGTTATCATCAAATCAAAATTCAGCCTGAGAATGTTCCAAAAACTGCATTCCCTACAAGATACGGTCTGTATGAGTATCTTGTTATGTCTTTTGGATTGACCAATGCCCCCACACACTTCATGTATTTGATGAATTCGGTGTTTATGCCCGAGTTGGATAAATTTGTGGTGGTATTTATAGATGATATCTTGGTCTATTCTGAGAATGAAGAAGATCATGTTGAACATTTGCGAGTGGTTCTCACTAGATTGTGTGAACATAAGCTTTATGTAAAGTTCAGCAAGTGTGAATTCTGGCTTTGGGAGGTACCTTTTCTCGGGCATGTGTTGTCCGATGGTGGAATTATGGTGGATCCCACCAAGGTGCAAGAGGTGTTGGACTGGAAGGCTCCAATCTCGGTGCACGAGGTTCAGAGTTTTCTGGGATTGGCAGGCTATTATCATCGCTTCATCTCGGATTTCTCTAAAATAGCCAAGCCTATGACTCAGTTACTGCAAAAAGACATGAGGTTTTTCTGGACTTCCGAGTGTGATGTGGCTTTTCACACCCTGCGAACCCTTCTAACTTCGGCTCCGATTCTGGCGTAACCGGATATCGAGAAACCTTTTCATGTGTTTTGCGAGGCATCAGGTATAGGTTTAGGAGGTGTTCTTATGTAGGAGGGTAGAGTCATTGCTTATACCTCTCACCAACTTCGGAAGCATGAGGTGAACTATACGATGCATGACTTAGAACTCGTTGTAGTTGTTCATGCTTTGAAGGCCTAGAGACATTATTTGCTTAGTAATGTGTGCAACATCTACACTGATCATAAAAGTCTTAAGTACATCTTCACTCAACCTAAGTTGAATATGCGTCAGAGAAAATGGCTCGAGTTGATCAAGGATTATAACCTCGAAGTGCACTATCATCCGGGCAAGGCAAACGTCGTTGCGGATGCCTTGAGCAGGAAATCTCATTGCCACTCTTTGATTGAAAGTGACCTCCATTTGTCAAAACTCCTACATCATGTAGTCCTTCACAACATCACTGTTAGTTGTACTCTACAGAGTCAAATTATTGAGCTACAGAAGACAGATCCAGGTGTGTTTCACATCAAACGCAAGATGAAAGAGCAAGAAACCAAGCATTTTTGGGTAGATGAGAATGACGTGTTATGGTTCAAGGATATGTTAGTGGTTTTGAAGGATAGAGAGCTTAGAAATCAAATCATATTCGAAGCACATTCCTCGAAATTATCTATTCATCCTGGTAGTAGCAAAATGTATCATGGTTTGAAGCCTCGCTTTTGGTGGACCAAGATGAAGAAAGAGATAGCCGCTTATGTGGCTAGGTGTGACACTTGTTGTCGAGTTAAAGCTGTACACATGAAGGCTGGGTTGCTTCAGCCACTCTCTATTCCAGGTTAGAAATGGGAGGAGATAAGTATGGATTTTATTGTTGGACTCCCTACTACTCAGAGGAATTTTAACTCTATTTGGGTGATTGTAGACCGTCTGACCAAGTCTGCACACTTCATTCCTATCTGCATAGATTTCTGTCCAACTAACTATGTAGAGTTGTACTTTAATCAAATAGTCCGACTTCATGGGATACCTCACACTATTGTCTCTGTTAGAGGACCACAGTTCACTACTCGCTTTTGGGAGCACTTACACGGATTATTGGGAACTAAGTTAGTAAGAAGCTCGGCCTATCATCCGCAAACCAATGGGCAAACTGAGCGAGTGAATCAAATCTTAGAAGATATGTTGAGAGCATGTGTCATCTCGGCTAAGGGTTCATGGGAAAAGTGGTTGCCCCTAGCTAAATTATCTTACAATAATAGTTATCAAGAGAGTATCAAGATGGCACCGTTTGAAGCTTTGTACGGCCGGAAGTGTAGAACCCCGATGAATTGGGTTGAAGCTGGTGAAAGGAGATATTATGGAATTGATTTTGTTTAAGAAGCTAAAGAACAAGTCCATACTATCCAAACCCATATGGCCACAGCTCTGGCTAGGCGGAAAAGTTATGCTGATCGCCGTAGAAAACCTATCGAGTCCGAAGTTGGAGACTTTGTTTATCTGAAAGTCTCACCCATGAAGAGTGTCCAACGCTTTGGTGTGAAGCGAAAGCTTGCGCCGAGATATGTCGGTCCATTTCAAATCATTGGACAAAGTGGTAAGGTAGCATACAAGATCCATTTACCTCTTGAGATGAGTGCTATATTCAATGTCTTTCACGTATCCCAGTTGAAGAAATGTCTTTGCGTCCCTGAAGAGAGAGTTTCACTGGGGGACATTGAGTTAGAATCTAATTTGACTTTTGAAGAAAAACTGGTTCGAGTAATTGACACTCGGGAGTGAGTGACTCGAAGTCGGGTGGTCAAGTTTTACAAGGTCATGTGGAGTAATCAAGGTAGTGAACGCGATGCAACGTGGGAAAGAGAACATTATTTGAAGGAAGGTTATAAGGAATTCTATCAACAATGGTATGCTTGTCAAATCTCGGGACAAGATTTTTATAAGGGGGGAGGGCTGTAACACCCTAGGTGTTTGGCTTCCACATTTGCACTTGCATTTCATAAACATGAGCATCATTCATCCATTCATGAGCTTAGATTGTATGAAACATGCTTCTGAAACATTGCAACATATTGTTATATTCCATGTGTGTTTGTTTTAGGAAATGAATAGGGTGCAACCCTCAAGTGCAACATGTGCAACACACTTTAGTGAAACATGGTTAGCTAGTATAATGCCACAAATTCATGAAACACATGAAACATGGTTTTGAAACAGAAGTAACAAAGTCACTTGTTTTTCCTTGTTTCAATACATGTGATGCTTGATTTTGGGTGACCAATGTGTGGTGTGGCTAATTATCCTCTTAAACAACTTAGCTACACTTAGAATATCATTAGGAACAATGTTCATGTTGATCATTGTGCCTAATTAAGTTTCCAAGTGATAGTTTGACTTGTGTTGACCCTAGAACTCCTTGGTTTGACTGTTTAAAAAGTATAGCTTAGAGTGTTTGCATGTCTAAGCAACCTAAAGCAAAGTTGTAGAAAATTATATGAGGAACAAACTTTGTTTAGAGGCCAAGTCATGAAAATATGTAGAACATGCTCAAAATTGGATCACAACACGAAATGTACCCCAAATTTCAGAGAGAAAATATTTCTAAGTGTTAATCTGAAAAACAGTTTCGGGTACTCTACTTTGGCATGATTTTACTCGACATCGGTTGAGAATTAGGCCTTAGTCATTTAATAGAAGTTGAAGATGGTATGAAAGGCTACAACTTTCATTTACACTATTTTCACTAATGATCTATGGCTTAGTAGTTTCAACATGATGAATATACACTGTCAGGCTCAGATGGCTTAACTGAATGGATGCTACAGTGGCCGACCATCTTCAGGACTTCACCGCCGCGTGGTGCCACCCGTTGCTGATGTCCTGCTCGGTCAGGCCACGATGGGCTGCCGCGTGCCACATCAAGCAATAGCACGCGCCCATGAGCCTCCTAGCGCCCCAATTCCTTTCACCTCTCCTTCGCCTCAGCGCAGCGTCCGCCGCGACAGCCACCGCCTCCGCCATTGATGCCGAGCACGCGCCGTCGCCTAGCTCCCTCGCCACCACGAAAACGCTACCTCCAGCTAACCCACAACTCCACCGTAGCCTCCTCTAGCTCGTCCACCTCACCGTTGAGCTAGAGAACCAAGGTAGAGGCTACATTTTCATCTCTGCCGCCATCCAGACCTCGCCAGAGTTGCGCTCTCCGTGGCCAGCATAACACCGCTTCTCTCTTCCTTCCCTAGCTCCCGTCTAGCCTTCTCCATCATGCACAGATGCTTGGGTGAAGATGTCACTGTCCACGCCGGTCCAACCAGGTCGGAACACGGCCGCGCGTCACCGTGCGCCATGGCCGAGCCACCGAGCTCCGTGGCCAGGGTACTTAGGGGCCGGTAGGGTTTAGGGTTAGGGTGTCAATCGGTGCGGGAGGTCATGGCAAACACAGAGGTACCCTCCTCGTCGTCGGTGACGCCGTCATCGGCGAGCTCTGTCGGTTCCGCGTAGAGCAAGCCGCCTCCCCTGTTTTCGTGTCGCTGACTTGCGGGCCCAGCTGACAGGTGGACCCCGCCTGCCAGTGACCGAGTGTTCAAAGGATAGTTCAAATAACTCAGTTTTGAGTGCTGTTTTGTAAAAATTGTATCTCCAGTTTTGTAAATCCAAATTGGGTGGTTCCAATTTTGTTAGGATCATGGTGAAGTGTAGTATTTAGAAAAAATATAACATGAACACTTGTAGTAGAATTTCTAGAAGAATTAAATTGTAACTTGAAATGTGTTTTTAAATGAATGCAAATGTGTTTAATTTATATCTTGAGTTCCTGTGCTCTAAAAATTATGAAATTTTGTTGGTGAGCTCTTCTTGATGAGTAGAAGCCCTGGTAAAAATTTAAGAGACAGTGCATGTATAGTTTTTGAGTTATAGATTTTCCTTTTATCATTGGATGATCCTTGTGTGAATTTTAGTAATTTATCTATGAATCCAATGACCATGAAATTTATTAGAGGATGTCCTAGTACCTTAAGGATGCTAGGAAAAATATAAAATCTATTGCTTGACACTTTTCGCTAGGGTTTCCTAATTATGTCATTTTAAGCCTTTATGCCTTGTCATTTTTGTGTAAGATGTTATACTTGCTCAAATGATGTGAAATTTTTACAGTGGCCTACCTAGAGCATGTAGGACCTACTGTAATTTTTGTAGATTAAATGGTGCAGTTTTTAGATATGTTTATCATTCCTCTTAAATAATTAAATAAATTAAGAAAGGTATTAAAAGAAATGAATTGGTGGTGAACACTTTGCTTTCTGGTGTTCTTGTGATATATGTGATAAGTGAGTAAAGTTGGTTTTGTCCAATTATATGTTTACAACATAAGTTAATAAATAATTCATTGCATTGTGTCTTTTTGGACAGTTCTGAGAACTTTGCAAAGTTCACCATGATAATTTAGTTTGCTGGGAAAGTGGTGAATACAAAAGTTATAGATAAATTATGTATCTAGCTCCTGTCAAAATTTAGTGGCATTTGGCCTGGTAGTTTAGGAGCTACATTCATTCAAAGTTGGATCACAGTTTTGCTTGCTCTCTTTCTTGGTTGAACCTGATTATGTGGTTCTGTAAATTCGACCTGGTAAAGATTGGAATCGTGCCTTAAGGTTTGAAAATGAATTGTAGGCAATTTCATAAGATTTTCAAATTGTCTTGTTGCCTGTCATTTCAATTTGTAGATCTCTGGTTATGATCAGTTTACTATACCGCTATATAAGTTCCTGTTTTGCTGAAATACGAATATTTGTGTGTATGCTTTGTTGTGATGTTCTTGTTGATTGTTTAGGTGCTAGCCTAACTTGAGAACATGCTTTGGTGCAGGTGCTAGATCCTTAACTGAAGATGTGCAATTGTACATTAGGTTGTATAAACTTGGTAAGTTAAAGTGATTTGAATAGAGCTTAAGTCAGAAAATGCGGACTGCAGTAAGCATGTGCATTCCCCGAGCATTCCTAACTTCGTTCATGTGCATCCATGATATTTATCTTATGCATACATGCAATAGGTGTGTCAGAGGGAGTGACGCTTCTAGAGTTCGAGGGAGCGAGCCAGGAGGAGGAGCCCGAGGTTTAGGCAATCGACGAAGCAGCCATCGAGGAGGAGTTGCTCGAGTGCCCTGACCACCACCCATCCTCTTTCCTGAAAGGCAAGCCCCAGAGCATATTAAGTCTCCCATGTTTTTACAAATATCTTGAGTATCTTTTATTCGTTGATGATGCATTAAGTATAGGAATTGGTTGGAACCAATTGTTGCATTATATATCTATCTTTGTCCAGATATCGCACTTGAATCCTAATTAAGTTCAGGAACGGACTAAATGCTTAGCCATGCTTAGTGCGGTAGAAGTCGGGTGATTCCTGTCACCTGCGAGCTTTAGGATTGAGGTGGATCACGGTTGGCTATATTTGCTATCGTGGAAAAGAACCATGTAATAATGAATTAAGACCGGGTGGAGTCTTATGTAGGTTTGGACATAGTGACTCCGTCTGTGTCGTTTAAGGACCGGTACGTTGTACGTCTTTATGTCATGTTAAACGCAGCCTAACATTTAGCTGGCCGAATAACTCGTTTCGACCGCGAAGCTTAGTAGCTCAATTTAGGCCGGGGACGTGAGCAGTTCGTCGTATTCTGGATGGCAGTAAGGATGTGCGGAGAACCATTGGCGTAAGCCCAAGGGCGGGTTAAGTCACCAAGCACTTATGGCAGAGTGGTTCTCTGGTTTTGCGGCATTGATCGGACCCGCGACTCTTGAATTGTACCAAAGGTGACTTGTTTGCGACCCTGACGGGGGAAGTAAGGTTTGTGTTAGGAATACCCCTCCAGCTGGATAGGAATTGATTCGAATCACCGTCTCTCCCGGATAGTAAGAACTTGACTGAGCAGCGGCAACGTAGATTTAATTAATTTAACGATATGGTTAAATGGACGATGATGATAATGTTGCCACGATTTATACCTGCTATGGTTATTAATGTTTGCATCTTAATCAAATGATTGCTTAGTATAGGTGCTAATATAGATGATAGGTTAAAGGCCAAAAGTCACTGTTAGCTTAGGTGAAGAGTTGATCATTATTACTTATGCTTTTTCGCAAAAAGAAAGTGTCAGCCAGATCCACTAAATTAAGCTATGCATGATCCTTGGTGTCATTTGTTTTGGTTTCGACGGGTAAGTATAGTTGAGTACATTCTCGTACTCAAGGTTTATTCCCTCTTGTTGTAGACGACCTTCTTTATCAGGGCTTCTGTAAGTATTGTCTCCACCCGGCAGGTGATGAAGACTAGATCACGGGTATGATCTCTGTTTATCTTATCCAAATACTTTTGTGGGATGTGATCAGCAAGCTGGTACTTGTATTTAAACTCATTTGTGTGAGTTAAACTATTTGCTTCTGCTACTTTACAAGACTTGGTTTGTAATAACTATGACTCTGAGGTGTTGTAATCTATCTGCAAACTGCTTGTGAAATGTTGTAACGTACAATGTGTTATGTTGAATTACTGTGATCTTGGTTGCATGCAAGTTGGTTTGAAATCCTTCGTGATTTCAGTTGACTACCGGGTTTATATGGGCTCAAGTGCGAGAATTTGATCGTTTCGGCGATTGTTTTTGTACTTGTGATCTTATAAATTGGTCGGTTCTATGACACCGCTCGTGAAAGCGAGCGAAGGACGCCACATAGCTTTTGGGCGGCGACGGCTCATCCTCATCACTGGGCAGCCACCACTCCTCGGTGGTGGTCAGTGGGCAAAGGAGGCCACGGCGAATGAGGCCCTCCAGGCGCTGAGGGGTGATGTCGGATCTGCACCATGGCTCCATTGAACGATTGGAAGGGGGTCGATGCGAGCTTGATGGCGGCTGCGATGCGAACACGAGCTTGATGATGGCTACAATGTAGGTGCGGGAGGCTTAGGCGATTGGCGGCGGAGGTTGTAGATGCGAAGGGCGAGGAGGCAAAGTACGAAACCCTAGGGGCGAATCCCTTGGTTTTATAGGGGTGACGGATGCGAGAAGAGCAACCACCCACCTAGGTCTCTAAGCCTGCCATGATACACCACCACATCACGTCGCGGGATATGCGCCCGCGATCCCTATCCTTTCCCACCAAAATCATGTCAGATGTTTCGCCTTCCCGAGTAGACCATGACTCTTTTCCCATAGAGGAGATACGGGTCAAAAAACCTTTTTCTCTGTCCTGCCTAGACCCAGGAGTTCAAGGGCTGGCCCAATAGTTTCGATGACCATCCCAACGAGGGATGGACCCATGAGCGGCCAGAACTCAGGCGCATAAGCCTCAAGGGAGCCTCGATCCTCAATCGAGTCCCAACTGGGCTAACCCTGGATGAATCCCCGCGAATGGGATATCAGGACTTCCTTTAAACTGTCCAGTTGACAAAAACCAAATCCACAGCCATACCCACGAAGGGTCCGAAATTACCCCTCGGGCAATTCTATCCAAATCACACGGGGGCTCGCGGGCTACACCCGACGGGTGCGCTCGCGCGCACCCTCTAGCGAATCGAAATACCCCTAGGCGATTTTGCCCGAATCACCCGGGAGCTCGGGGGCTACACCCTCTGGCAGGTCAAATCACCCCTCGGATGATTCTATCCGAATCATCCGAGGGCTCGGGGGCTACTGTTGGGGACCTAATACTGGGGTACCCAATGAGGTGTAACTAATAGCCATCAAACGTTGATGCTCCCAAACAGACAAGAATGCAGCTACACTTCTTGCCCAGAGGACTAAAGATTGGCCCCGCCTCGCCCGATGTCTAAGGGCAGGCTCTGCCTCGCCCGACGGCTGAGGGCTAGCTCCGCCTCACCCGACGTTTGAAGGCAGGCTCTGCCTCGCCCGATGTTTGAGGGCAGGCTCCGCCTCGCCCGATGGCTGAGGGCTGGCTCTGCCTCGCTCGATGGCTGAGGGCTAGCTCCGCCTCGCCTGACGTCTAAGGGCTCTACCTCACCTGACGGCTGAGGGCAGGCTCCGCCTCGCTCGATGTCTGAGGGCTGGCTCCGCCTCGCCCGACGACTGCACCCTGCTCCTTCATAATGACGAGCACAGGGTATGACAGGACATTCAAATCAATCACAGTACCGAGGACCATGCCCTACACACCTGCAGGAAGGTACCGTTAGGATATGACGGGGCGGGCGCTTTAAGCCCTTTTCGACCTGACGGAGCCCGAACAGTGTTGTAGACGTCGATTTTTGTCTTACAGTGTTGTGGGCGCCGCCGTCATCCCTCGGACACGGATCCTCACACAAACATACGACAACCACTATAATCCAAGAGAGAACTCACATCATCAACAGTAACAGGCATATAGTCACTTCCCCGTCTATCCCCCGCAGAGTTATGGCTCGGCACCCTGACACACCGCACCGTCCGTCGGGGGAGGATAGGTCGTGACCACTCGCTGAAATGAAGTTAGAGTCCGGCCCTATCAGGATCAGCAAAGCATGCTATCCCTGCGTGTGGTCTACCATGACAACAGGGCAGGCTCAAGGAAAAAGAAAGATCCGACACCTTCTAAGGACCTTCTCTATCTTTGGTTTTTTCCTCTTTCTTCCATCTATAACCCCTGCTTCCCCTTATCTATAAAAGGGAGGGCAGAGCACCCCACTAAGGGGGATCAATTGCACACAACACATAGCCAAGCAGCAACTGAGTTCTTGACATCCTTTCGACCTTTCCATCAGAGACTTGGGACCTGTCTCTCTCTCGATCGTTTGTACCCCAACTACGAATCGTTTTCGGTACTGATAACACGAGCAGCAGCAAACTGAACGTAGGGACATTCTGCCTGAACCAGTATAAACCTTGTGTCCTTTAGTACACCATCCGAGCCTAACGTGCAACAAATATACTATTCTAGCTTAAAAAATAAACTGAAAAACGGATTATAAGAGAAACGAACAGGGGCCATTAAGTACCTTAAAAAAGCTTTCTCCTTTTGTTTTTCAACTACATGTTTAAAGTGTAAATTCGTTGTGGCCAGCTCATGAGGCCAGCATGTCCACGGTAGCAAAAAAAATTTTGCCCATCTGATTCGTGATCTGTGGTTCTTGTCTTTCATTACACGTGGGGGCCTCGGTGAGTATATACTGGCTCCAACCCAACCCTAGCTCTCTCGTGCATCTCCTCCCTCTCCCTCCTCTCTCTCGTGGTGGCGGCGCGGCTGAAGGGTCAAGATGGCGGACTAGAGGGGGGGGGTGAATAGTCTTTTCTAAAATTAATCGCGTTGGCTAACCGATATAAGTGCGGAATAAAAACAATCGGTCTAGCCAAGACTACACCCCTCTATATATGTTCACTAGCACCTTGCAAAGATACTAATTATGCAACTAAGGTGCCGGGCTAGCTAGAGCTCTCCTAACCAATTCTAGGAGCAAGGTCACACAAACCTATGCCACTAGTACTTTAAGCAACAAGGGAGCTCCTACACATGCTAGTAAGCAAAAGCACAAAGCTAACGATGCTCACTAGCAATGCTCAATAACAAGGCAACCAATGCCTAATTAGAGAGCGCAAATACTTAGCTACACAAACTAAGCAATGTGACTAACAAGGTTACTAAAACCAAATTAGCCACGCAAAGGAGCTACTTCTATGCTACACAAGCTAGAAGGAAACTAGTGAGCTACACAAGCTAACTAATTACAAGAGCAACTACACAAGCTTAGTATGTATAAACGTAATTGCAAGCTTGTGTAGTGGGGATGCAAACCAACGGGAAGAACAAGGTTGACACGATGATTTTTCTCCCGAGGTTCACGTGTTTGCCAACACGCTAGTCCCCGTTGAGACAAGCTTCAAGGTTGCCGCCGGTCCTCTTGCTAGTGGTGACTCGCAAGTCACACTCTCCCACGTGGAGTGCTTACCACAAGCTCTAGCACTTGACCCGTCCGGACCACTTGTCGCCCTTCGCGTCTCGCTTTACTAGAGTTGCTCTTCGCGGCTCCCGCGGGGCGAGCACAATGCCCCTCACAAACACTTCTCCGGAGCGCCGCACAAGCTTCTTGCGCGCTTTGATGGAGACCACCACCAAGCCGTCTAGGAGGTGGCAACCTCCAAGAGTAACAAGCACCACCGGCTTGCAACTCGATCACCTAATGCCACTCGATGCAACCTCACGATGCAATCGCACTAGAATCGCTCACTCACACAATCGAATGATCACTATCAAGTATGATGTGTACAGGCCCGATCTTCCGAGAGGTAGCCGATAAGTTCGATTTGTGGAGATCTCGACGTTGGCGATCCGGCTTCAAATCAGACGCGATTCGAACCCTGCAACCGTTACACCACTGCTCCGTTGGTTATCAACCAAGCACAACTTGATTGACCTCGCCAAGAAGGCTTTTCCTGCAAGTGAATCGAAGAGCACAAGCAAGAAGGTAAATCACGCAATCTGAAATTGCAAATATGAATGACGCGAATATCAATAGAGGGTTCAAGAACTCGGTTCCAAAGGACTAATCGACACAGTGGAGGAGATCAAGAACGGGGGCCCTGGATCACTGTAAAAGGATTTGTCACCACAGTTACAATGAACGATTCAGTTTCTCGATGGAAAACTAAACTCTAAACAAAACCCAATTGTGTAGCAGCGGCGGCGGCTGTGTTTATAGTCTAAGACTCGACCTAGGGTTGGGGACGGCCAGGGGTTGGGCGCCCACAACTTGGGCTTAAGGCCCGACACGATACATGGCCAAGTTGGCCCAAATAGGTGATGCAGCACCTTGCCGTGGTCACACAGAATGATCCACGGACCTTCTGGAGCTGGGACCAGGTCCAAAACGACGGCGTCGTCGTCCCCTTTCCAACGCATCCAAGAACGGCCCGTTTCGATGTCGTATGAGGAAGTTATGACCGAAACAGTGACGACGTGTCTGCTGAATCCGAGGACGACGTGGCAGCTGAGTTGGAAACGAATTGCAACTTGGGGAAGACCATGGCGTCGATGTGTCCAGCGTGGCGATGTCCTCATCATCCTCCCCTTCTTGAATTGGAGTCGTCCTCGACTCCATCTTGGCGATGTCCTCATCATCCCCTCCTTGTAGAATTGGAGTCGTCCTCGACTCCATTCCATCATCAGCGAACTCCTGCAAAAGGTTAGTGACAGCAGGCAATGCACCAGACATAAAAGGTTGACAAAACATAGTATAACATGGTGCATCAGGATTATCACATAACTCAGCAGTAGCAGGAGTTGTAGCAAGAAAAGCACCTCCTTTTAACTTAATCCCATTATTTTTAGCAATGTCTGTTGGAGGTTTATTTTTTATCTCATTAGCATGTTTAATAATATCCGTAGGAGACAAAGGCAGCAATGTAATTTTCTTGTCCTTATGTATGATAGTGTATGTATTAGTTCTACCATGGTGTAAAGCATCATTATCAAATTCCCATGGGCGACCTAACAAAATGGAACAAGCTTGCATAGGGACAACATCAAAATCAGCAGTATCATGATAAGAACCTGTGAAAAAGCTAATGCGTGCTGATTTAGTTACCTTAGTCTTACCACTATTATTGAACCATTGAAGTTTATATGGATACGAATGTTGTCGTGTGGTCAAGCCAAGCTTGTCAACCAAATCTGAACTCACCAAGTTGTTGCAACTCCTGCCATCAATGATAGTGAGAACACGACAACCCTGCACAATGAGATACATGTGGAACAAATTGTGGCGTTGGATCTTCATCTCTTCTTCATGTCCCACACGTGTACTCAACACACGCTGCACAAGAAGGCTAGGGTAGTCCGCGGCAGCAGCCACGGAGTCAATGGTGATGGCCTCCTTGTCTTGATCGCCCTCGGTGGGATCTGCATCAATGTTAGCAGCAAGGGCTAAATCATCTTCAACATCACTAGCACTTACATATCCATCCTCGGTAGCAATGAAAGCGCGACGACTGGGGCACTCCTTCATGACATGTCCCATGCCTTTGCATCGGTGGCAAATGATTTTAGAGCTGGACGAGGAGGAGCTAGTAGAAGCACCCGGAGTGCCACCTTTCTTCAGCTGTGGAAACTGCACATTAGACAATTTACTTACCCCGGAAGAAAATGGAGGTGTAGATGGCTGTGGTGCAACAGGAAGCTTGGGCGTCTCCGGCTCGGAACGCTGCTGAAAATTCCTCCCATTGTTAGACCTGAAAGGCTGGTGTTGTTTGCGTCCCTGTACTTCTCATTCGGCCTTAATAGCAAGATGATACAATTGGGAAAAATTGCGCCATTCTTTGTAATCAAGTATGTTCTGTATATCATGGTTTAAACCACCAAAAAATCTAGCACTAGCATCATCATCATCTTCATTTATACCACAACGTGCTAAACCAATAAGCAATTGTTGATAGTATGCTTCTACTCCTTTATCACCTTGTTTTAAAGTTTGTAGTTTCAAACATAAATCACGTTGGTAATAAGGAGGAACAAAACGAGATTTCATACGTTGCTTTAAAACATTCCAAGTTTGAGGCACAGCAGCAGCATTATTAGCATTGCAAAGATCACTCCACCAGAACAAAGCAAAATTAGTAAACTCACTAGTAGCAAGTCTAACTCTATGCTCAGGAGGAACATTATGAGAATCAAATTTTTGTTGAACAGCAAGCTCCCAATCTAAATATGCCTCTGGATCAACATTACCAGCAAAAGGAGGTAGACTAAATTTAATTTTAGCAAAAGGATCATTATTACCATGATTATTACCTCCCATGCCGCGACGATTGAAGTTGAGGCGGCGACGGGCACCACCGTCAGCATACGCATCTTCATCACCAAAAGCATCCGCATCTTCATCATCAGCACGATAAGGCGGAGGGCGTTGCTCAATCTGTTCAATGCGGGTGACCAGATTGTTCACGTTGCGCGTCAGCTCGGTCATAAGATTGCGTTGTTCAGTCATGAACGTTGCAAGCTCGCCCTTGGACACGCACTCATTGAAGTCCGTCGGAGTTCCTGCCATGGTTAGAAGATAGAAAAAGACAACACCAAAGTATTATCCCTATCAACTAAAAGGAAACAAGTGGTGGTGGTGGTGATGGTGGTGAAAGTGGAATGCAAAATCACAAGCGGCTTACCACCGTCTTGCCTGTATTCTTACCAACGCCAAACAGGAGCAAAACCAAAGTGGCGAAGCAATCTGTTGTCGAGCGTGGGTAACAGTTGCAAGATGAACCTGTGCTGACAGAAGAATATGTGGAGCTATGGGTAGGCACACAATATGACAGCAAGGATTAGCAATTAACGAGTGCAGAGTAGCGATTGTTCAATCCGGATCCAAAGTACAAGTCACAGGTGCTGGCTAAGACATGTCGAGACGTAGCGCAACAAGGTGAAAACAAAGGACGATCGAAAGAACTCACAGAACAAGCAAATAGCCCGGATTTCTCCTTTTTCCTGAATTTTTTCCCAGATTTTTCCAAAAGGCACAAACTTTTTTTTATTTTTTTCACTAATTTTTTATACTTTTCTCTGAACAAGGATCACAAAAGATGCAACCACAAAAATTGGCACCTACAACTGAGGTGGGATGTGGTCTACAGAAATTCAGCACGTTCTCTGAAAAGCGTGCAAAAACTTTGACAATTTTTTTTCTTTATTTTCCCGAATTTTTTTGGCAATTTTTTTGGCAATTTTGACGAAACCAAACAGGGTCAGGTCCAAATGGTGTCAAGAAGCTGCTCAAAAAATTTCAGATTTTTCTGATAAACGAGCGAAAAGTTATGCCTGTTTTACCGAAGGTATCTCAAAGTATGTTTTCCGGGAGGCACAACACGGCGGCGGCAGTTAGGGCAAAGCGTCCCTAAACTCTAACACCGAAGGTATCTCAAAGTATGTATTCGCCTGATGATGTAAGGAGGGCTGCGATGCAGGCAAAATATGAGCGGCTGGCAACCTATCTAGGGTTTGCGCGGCGGCGAGAAGTTACACAAGGCGGCTAGCGGGGCAAGTCGAGTAATGTGGTGGCTTCGACTTGTTGTTTGGGAACGGTGGATGGGATAGCGGCGGAAAACAAAATCACAGCAATGGGCGATTGAACTACGACCACGAACACAATCCTAAACCAGCAACAAGACTCGACCACGGACACAAACTCAACAACACGAATCTGAAACGAAATTGCAAAGGCACAAAGAGCGATAGGACAGCGGAAATTGAAATATTTTTGGGCTTTTTGTGGACGCTAGGTAATGAACAAATATGAATCTAAGGCAAACGAGATTATACCTCGCGGTAAACCTGAAATATCTGATACCAATTGATAAGTACAGGCCCGATCTTCCGAGAGGTAGCCGATAAGTTTGATTTGTGGAGATCTCGACGTTGGCGATCCGGCTTCAAATCAGACGCGATTCGAACCCTGCAACCGTTACACCACTGCTCCATTGGTTATCAACCAAGCACAACTTGATTGACCTCGCCAAGAAGGCTTTTCCTGCAAGCGAATCGAAGAGCACAAGCAAGAAGGTAAATCACGCAATCTGAAATTGCAAATATGAATGACGCGAATATCAATAGAGGGTTCAAGAACTCGGTTCCAAAGGACTAATCGACACAGTGGAGGAGATCAAGAACGGGGGCCCTGGATCACTGTAAAAGGATTTGTCACCACAGTTACAATGAACGATTCAGTTTCTCGATGGAAAACTAAACTCTAAACAAAACCCAATTGTGTAGCAGCGGCGGCGGCTGTGTTTATAGTCTAAGACTCGACCTAGGGTTGGGGACGGCCAGGGGTTGGGCGCCCACAACTTGGGCTTAAGGCCCGACACGATACATGGCCAAGTTGGCCCAAATAGGTGACGCAGCACCTTGCCGTGGTCACACAGAATGATCCACGGACCTTCTAGAGCTGGGACCAGGTCCAAAACGACGGCGTCGTCGTCCCCTTTCCAATGCATCCAAGAACGGCCCGTTTCGATGTCGTATGAGGAAGTTATGACCGAAACAGTGACGACGTGTCTGCTGAATCCGAGGACGACGTGGCAGCTGAGTTGGAAACGAATTGCAACTTGGGGAAGACCATGGCGTCGATGTGTCCAGCGTGGCGATGTCCTCATCAAAGTATATGTGTGATGGAGGGCTCCCAAGCACTCACAAGCATGGACACTAAGTCCCTTCAGGTGCTCAGCACCAGCCATGGCCGAAGGCCACTTCTATTTATAGCCCCAAGGGCTAAACTAGCCGTTACCCCTTCACTGGGCAACGGTCGGGCCGACCGGACGCTCCGGTCCGATCGACCGAACGCTGGACCTCAGCGTCCGGTCACGCGATACTCGCCACGTGTCCCCTACGTTCAACGGTCATCTTCCGATCCCAACGGTCATCTACCGACCGGACGCAGCACTTCAACTGACCGGACGCTGGACCCTCAGCGTCCGGTCGTTTCCAGTAAGCTCCCGAACCCATCTCACCCTTGCAAACACCACCTCCTTTGTAAATGTGCCAACACCACCAAGTGTACACCACCATGTGTATGTGTGTTAGCATTTTCACAATCATTTCCCAAAGGATGTTAGCCACTCAACTTGCCACGCCACTCGATCCTAGCGACAATGCAAAGTTAGATCACTCGAGTGGCACTAGATGACCGATATGCAAACAAGTTTGCCCCTCTTGATAGTACGGCCATCTATCCTAAACCCGGTCATAAACTTCTCTACACACCTATGACCGGTGAAATGAAATGCCCTAGGTTATACCTTTGCCTTGCGCATTCCATTCCATCTCCTTCAATGTTGATGCAACACATGCACCAACACGATCAACAATGATATGATCCACTTCATATCATCACATGATCATATTGGTTCATCGATCTTGACTCTACTTGCTCTTCACCGTTGCCATCGTCCATCGGCGCCAAGTCTTGCTCAAGCTTCACCGCCACGTGGTCCATCACTCCAAAGCCTTCGACTTGCCCTTCACGCTTGCAACCGGTCCATCAAGCCAAGTCATGTCTTGATCTTCTCCACCTTGATCACATGACTCAATGTCATGTCACATATGCAATAAGCTCCTTCATCATCACATGTGTGAGCTTTGCAACATCTCCAAGCCATTTTCACCTTCATGGCATATGTTGCTCACACACATGTACCTGTGGACTAATCACCTGTATATCTCACATAAACACAATTAGTCCACCTAGGTTGTCACTCAATTACCAAAACCAACAAGGACCTTTCAGCGGCGCCCAGGCGAGGCTGCCCCAGCGCAGCAGCGGCGGCAGGCGCGGGCGAGCGCGCTCGGCTCTCCAGCTCTCTCGGCTCCGGGCGCGGGTGCGAGGCGAGGGCCGTAGCGCGGCGCCCTAGCGAGGCCTTCCCCCAGCGCGGCGGTGCGGCAGCGCGGGTGGCCCCTAGAGGCACCCATAGGACGCGGGGGCTCCGGTGCGAGCAGACGCAGGTGAAGGTTGCCTCCCACCCTGCTCCTCTCTTTCCTTCGCCGATGGCCAGTGTCGATCTGTGCTTGTTGCCTTCTTTGTTGGGTCGATCCGGGGCCTCCATGGCTACATCCGGTGCCTCCATGGTCAGATCGGTCCTCCCGCGCTTGTGGCCGCCGTCTTGGGTGAAGAGCCGCCTACGCCCTGTGGCTGAGCTGCAGGATGGGCACACACAGGTCAGTCGAGGTGGGCTAGGGCATGGCAGTGCCCTCAAGCTGGACCAGTGTCGTCCAAACCTTGGAGCAATTTGTACGTTTCTTTTTTTTTTTGTTCTTTCATTTTTATTGGTTGGCCAGTGTCGTTATCTGTTCTTTATATGCTGACAACACCGACTTTTCTTCTTGCCAGCAGGTTTGCATTAGATCTGAGGTGTCTCATGCCAGCATGCACACCGTCGACAAGTTCCCTGCCTATCCGTGTATGCCTGCTTGCCACCTGCTACCTGCTTGAGAAAACGACTGAACCGATGCAGGTCAGTTCAGCTTATACTACTTGCAAAGCCTTTCACTTGGTGTTCTAACACAAAGAAAATGGACTAATAGAGATATAAATACGTCTCCTAATTCAGTTGCCTACCTGATTTTTTTTCATTGTGTTGGCTTGATTTGATTATGAATTAAAAGTTTGGCCTTTGTGACAATGTATTGTGTTGGAACAGTTGTGATATGCAAGCCAAAAATTGGTCCATTTCTGGCAAAAAAAAAGGTTTGGTCAGTTTCTAATAGAATTTTTCTTGGCCATTTGTATTAGTAATGACCATATGTATTAGTAATGGACAAGCATTATGCAGTATTGCATCTAAGAATATTCCAAGGCCATATTTTCTGAGCCATACCATACAAAGATATTACTTTTCAGTTCTCTTTTTTTCTATCTTCACTGACTTAATTATCTAGGATTAAATGTGCCCAGTATTAAAACAGTTGCATGTTACTGAGGTATTGCCATTTAGGATCTTGATAAGAAGATGGTCCTATGAAAAATGCCAGCTAAGTGGAAGTTCAGTTCAGCATTTAGGCAGGCTTTCGTTTTTCATATGTGTGTCACTGTTCATTTGACGTTTTTGCTTCATATTTTCATTTATAGCCAAGAAATCTAACATTCAATTCATGAATTGGTGTCAGCTCTTTTCAGGTTTGCATGTGAGAACTAAGAACAATTCATGAATTGGCATCAGCTTTACAGAACACTCCTATTTCAATTTCAAGGCTGGCTGCAATAAGGTAATAACCTGAACATTGTCACTTTCGTGGTTGGATGACTGTAATTACCTATGAGTTACCTGAATAGTCTGCTGGGTTGATTTGGAGGAGCTGCAGTGTATCTGCGCCGGACCTGCGGAGGAGCTGTGTCGGGCCTGCAGCGGAGCTGTGCCTGACACCCCCCCCCTCTGTCTGCATTGTGCCAGTATGGTTCTTCGACAGTGGCAGTGTTACATATAATTGAAGCTTTTAGTTATTTGTCTGCATTTCCTGGTTTAGGTCAGTTGTTTGTCTTGCTTTGTTAGCTTGGGTCCCATATAATTGAAGCTTTTAGTTCATACAAAGCAAAGAGAATTAAGATACTGATGCTCGATTTTCTACATTATGAATGCATGGGATATCTATAAAAATTAGTAAAATTAGGTGGAAGATTATAGCTCTATGTTTAGCTTAGCATTCAGCCGTACATGCTTCCCATAAGTTTGACCATGACTGAAATAACTGAAATGAAGATGTTAAGCTTGTCAATTGCTTCTACTGGTTAGGTACTGTAAATTGGTTAACTAAAATGAATAGTTACATTGGATGGATTTGGTTATGTTTATGCCAATCATTTTTATTCTGACCTTCTACAGGTAAATTTGCCATTCAGCTTATGAATAGTGGCTTAATTGCAGTTGCACACAGTGACAAAATTATAGTCCTTTTACATGGGTGCAATCTAGGAAGACACGAGTATGCAAATAAGGTGAATGTCATTCCCTTCTTTCAATTTCTAATTCCTACATGGCGCACCTATGAGCTTCCATGTCCCATTTTTTTCTTGGACTGTCTTGCCTTTTGCTTGGTGCTTTTTTTCTGGGACTGTGAATATGTTTTCAATATTAGCAAGGTAGGTTAGCAATAGCAGCAAGGAGGTGCCTGGGCTGTCTAGCGAATCAATATGTCACTTGCATTGTTTCTTCAGATAAACAAGATTAGAACTTCTAAAGAAGTGGGTTCAGTAACACAATAACTATTATAAGTTTAGAGCATTTGCTATATTTCATAGATAATGATTTACATTATACTATTGTTGTATACATGCCTTATACTATTTTACATCAGCCAGTGATGACAAATTTCCATTTGTGCCAGATAGATATATCAAATGTTGAACTAATCATAAGGTTTCAGCCATCACCTGCATCTATAATATGGCCACTTCTTTTCTTGTTTAATTTCTGCAATAAGCAATTAACCTAGTTCCCCCCAAAACTATATTTTTCCTATTATGAAATTGGTAACAGTCGTCACAAGAAAGAAGTTCATGAAGCCTGTAATGTTTCTTTCCAGTTGTCTTGCTGTATGTTAAATTTCTTTAAAAACAAGTAGCTAGGGGCTATCTCTTAGAAGTGTTTCATTTCCTCTTAGAAGTGTTTCATCCCCATCTATGAACTTGCACAGTCAGCTTATGTGGGTGTTGGATGCTTCATGGTTTACTTTTTTGTATGCACAGAAGAAAATTGGGCCTCAGATGATTTGTTTTCAAGGACGGACTTCATTCCGCTGATTCTGTGCCTGCCTAGCGACGCTTCATCTCGGCGACTACTACCTAACACGCTCCCTTAACTGAAGATTCTGTTTTTGCATTGAGTTGTCATGTGTTAGTGATGCCCCAATGGTATGCCTATGTTTGCTTACTGAGATCAATGTATCCTATAATGTATTATATTTTGTATCAACTTGGTCATATCTGTCCCAGCATTACCAAATGGAATTCCAATGATTTCACGCCCGCATGGGCACACATCGATTACTGTGGTTTTAAGTACGTAATCTCAAACATCTTGACTCTATGTTATTAATGTGTTATCTAGGTTTGTAATCTCCGAACAATTTAGCTCTGCTTTGTGCTTATTTGTGGTGCCAGCCGTGTGCAAGGGCGCACACAGGTCCTCTCACTTCGTGTTTTAACACCGAAAATGAACTGATAGGTTTCCTAACAGTTACATTATCTTATTATTAGGCTGAATTCTGTGAAGTGTTTGACTGCACCTGACTTTATCACTGATGTTGTTTTTCCATACTGGCCGCTAAGTTTAAGTTATGCAAGAACAATACCTGTGTGCCATCATGCACCTGACTCTATCTTTTTAGTTCTGCATGTCTTGAAGATGTGAATGCCTAGGGTCAACTATGGACAATAGAACAGCGACGAGAATCTCACATTATGTCAGTCCATAGTGTTTTGTAAATGAGCAGGGCCTACTCTGTTAAGATTATTTAGTTAAGATACATGTAGACTTTAACTACATTGGCTCTTCGATTCTTTTATCTCATACATTCCCATTCACTGAGTAGATTTAGTGTTTTTCACTTTTCAAGTATTAACATAACAGTATCTGTGGTGCCAACCCGCGCGCAGGGGCGCGCCACTATCACTAGTACGTACTATCTGTTAAGCTACTCTTTGAGGTTTGAATTATGATCCTGGGTTCTCCGAAATCAGTCGGCACACCAAAATCGACGAACCCAATTCAACCCGGTAAAAGATTGTACGTGACGTTGGCCATACCCAACACAGCGAAGCACCCACAGCATGAGTTACCCCATGTTCGCTGGGCTTATAAGTCGTACTTTTTCAGTCAAGGAATATTATTTTCTCTCACAGTCAATCAGCTAACAGTACTTTCAATCATAATTTATCAGCCAAACAAATAAGACGTTAAATTAAAACCTGTGTTCTCCCACGATGTTTCATGCATCCTGCTCGTCCTTGCCTCCTTGTATTTGAACAATTGAACTCGAGGGAGGCCCGACCTGGTCGTTACCCGGAGTCGCAGGCACGTCAGCTCGACGCGGATGCATGTGGATGGATGACTGCCGTATTATCCGTGAGCCCGTCCTCTCCCGGCTCCGGCTATATAACAAGGAAGGGGGAACGCGCAGATACGCGCACATCTCTGACTCCTCGTCGTCTTCTTCTTCAGAATTCAGATCACGTTCTAGCAGGACAGGAGGCGAGACCGCGAGAGCAGAGCAGGGACACTGTACCGTACCATGTTGGAAGGAAAGGCGGTGGTGGAGGACACCGACATGCCGGCGAAGATGCAGGCTCAAGCGATGTCGGCGGCGTCCAGGGCCCTCGACCGCTTCGACGTCCTCGACTGCCGGAGCATCGCGGCTCACATAAGAAGGTAACAACCACTCCCTCGTGGCTCGCGTGCCATCCCATCCCCACCCTATATGAAGCTCTGCTGACCAGCTGCAGTTGGATTGGGGTTGGATGGGTGGTTGTAGGAGTTTGACGCGATCCATGGCTCCGGATGGCAATGCGTGGTTGGCTCCAGCTTCGGCTGCTTCTTCACGCACAGCAAGGGGAGCTTCATCTACTTCCGCCTCGAGTCGCTCTGGTTCCTCGTCTTCAAAGGGGCGGCAGCATGACAAGCCCACAGAGCTAAAATCACGACCAGGCAAAGCAGGTGGAGGAGGATTTTTCCCCCCACCGGCTTTGTCGATATTGCCTCACACTAGTCTTTAGTCTGTAGGAGTACCATGGTACCGGTAAATTTGAAACATTCGCACCTTTTCTTTGGACTTGTTTGGCTGATATGGCTGGTTTGGTGGTTGAGAAAAATATTGTTCGTTGATTGATAAGGCATAGCTTATGAGCCAAATACGACCAAGCGAACAGACTGATTGTGGGAGATTGGAAACAGTGGAATTCATCCCCGGTCAATTTGCTTTTGTATAAGAAATTTAGGCGAATTTGGTGATAATGGTGTATGGATGAAAAATTAAATTTCTTTGGGGGTTATTCTAGCAGGAGCAAAGCAGACGGCCTCCATCTACAGAAATTTCTTTGGGGGTTATTCTAGCAGGAGCGAAGCAGACGACCTCCATCTACAGAAACAGCAAAAAAAACGATTTAAAAAAAATAATATCCGACCTGCCGGATTCGAACCAGCGACCTAAGGATTGATCTGCAGACACTACAGTCCTCCGCTCTACCAACTGAGCTAAGGTCGGATGTGCTGTTTGGCAAGAATTGTTTAGTTTTGACAGGTTTAGGGAAATAGATATGCTGCACATTCTCATCGCGGGAGGCAATCATCATTCATCATTCAGCATTAGCTTAGCCTATAGTTGGCATGGAGGCGTACAGTCTTGCTAAATTGCGGCTTCTGTTGCAGCAACTGTAAGCGAGGGGCATGTTACGCGTACACCGAAGAGATCACATTCGAGACAGCCGAAAGTTGACCAGGCTGTCCCTCTCTGCTCTGCGTTGGTCCGTCCCACCGTCCCTCCCGGCGGTCGGCGCAATAGTTGCTTCGGCCGGTGCCACAAAAGGATAGCACTTCACTGCATTACGCGTCCAAGGTACAACAGGTACTAGTAATGCCGTGCCATCCATCATGGTTGAGGGTAGTACAAGCCTACAAGGAGAGACCTGACGGCGGCCCATCTCCGGCAAAGATCGAGTAGCGAGAGGGCTTCTTCTTCTTCCTCCTCTAGCTCCGTCCAACCCCCACTCCTGGCCCCGATGGACCGTTCAATACACGGGAAGCACAAGCACTGGCAGGGGAAGGATGCTAAGAATGGCTGGCGCTTTCTTTTCTAATAATAAAGCGAGTGCCACTCCCTAATTATACTCACTCCTGTCTTCCCTTGCCACCGGTCCGGGGCCTCCCCTATTCAGACAGGACAGGACACAGGAAGGGCAGATGACGATCCATAGAAACTGCCGATTCATGGATTGCAGACACCCACCGGAATCATCCATCATTCGGAGCTAATCATTTCTCGTTCCTTTTTGGCGCTCTCTGCGCGCACAATCTCGGCTAGCTCATCATCCTTTCCGGCGACAGACACCCGCGCTGCGCTCGAGGCCCCGAAAGCAAAGCTTTACAGGTATGCCGGCATCATGGTGATCTTTCTCTCTCCTTCCTTGGAACGGAATCCCTTTTTGTCGCCGTCGTCATGTCATGGGGATGGATGTGGGATACATGACGGAGCGCCGGCTGTGATGTGACGCGAACGCGGCAGATCGCTTGATGAGCGCTGGGGCGCAGCTGGAGCGGCGGAGCTCGATGCGGCGGTCGCAGAGCATGGTGCAGGAGGAGGACCGGGGCCAGCCGCCCGACGAGGAGCAAATGTCCCGGAGCCAGGGGTCCAGCACGGCGCCCGTGCTCGACAAGGACAGCGCCGCGCCCAAGTCGCGCCTCGCCGAGCAGAGCGCAGGACCTTCCGGTAAGTTGAGATCGTCCCGGCCGGCAGATGGTTCTTGGTGGAGCCGGTGGTGTTGCCGGTCTTGATGAGGCGTCAGGTGGTTGCGTTGCGTGCAGACATGGAGCTGATGAAGGAGAAGTTCGGCAAGCTGCTGCTCGGGGAGGACATGTCCGGGTCCGGGAAAGGGGTGCCCTCCGCGCTCGCCCTCTCCAACGCCGTCACCAACCTCGCAGGTGATTGGCCATCTCCTGTCGAATTCGATCGCTGCAGACTGCAGTGCAGAGACCGCGACTCTTTTTTTTCCATTCATGCGTGCCACCCATATTCACCTGCAGCCTCTGTGTTCGGCGAGCAACGGAAGCTGGAGCCCATGGCCCCAGACAGAAAGGGGAGGTGGAAGAAAGAAGTGGGCTGGCTTCTGTCCGTCGCCGACCACATCGTCGAGTTCGTCGCCAAGAAACAAGTCCTGGACAACGGCACCGAAATGGAGGTTCGTTCAGCCACCACATGCATGCCGCTCCTTGATGCCCCTTGATCGATCTTCTTCCTCACCAGCCCGGCCGGTGACACTCTGTTGTGCTGCTCGTCGCAGGTGATGGGCACGCAGCAGAGACGGGATCTCCAGGCGAACATTCCAGCATTGCGTAAACTGGACACGATGCTTCTCGTATGTATGAGTGGAACGACCTCAAAGCCTGATGCAGTCGACGGGTTCGGAAAAGATGCTGCTAGTTAAACTTAAACTCTCTCCTGCTGTTGTTGCCCGTGAGCTGCAGGACTACCTGGACAACTTCAAGGAGCGCAACGAGTTCTGGTACGTGAAGCGCGACTCGTGCTCGGAGAGTGAGAACGAGGAGAGGTCCGACGAGAAATGGTGGATCCCGATCGTGAAGGTGCCCCCCGGTGGGCTTTCCCCGACCTCCAGAGGCTGGCTCCTGCACCAGAAGGAGCTGGTGAACCAGGTGCTCAAGGCGGCCATGGCCATCAACGCCAACTGCCTCATGGAGATGAGCATCCCGGACACGTATATAGACACACTCCCCAAGGTCCTTGCCTGCCTCCTTGTCCTTGGCAATTGGCATGCGTGCGATCTCGCAAACATGTACAGCATCTGGATCCCTCTCTGAAACGAAACATTTTTGCTGCCTGGCAGAACGGGCGAGCCAGCCTCGGGGACGCGCTGTACCGGATCATCACGGACGTGGAGTTCGACCCGGACGACTTCCTGTCGACGGTGGACCTGACGTCGGAGCACAAGATCCTGGACCTCAAGGACCGGATCGAGGCGTCGGTCATCATCTGGAACAGGAAGGTGCACAACAAGGACGGCAAGTCCTCGTGGGGCTCCGCCGTCAGCCAGGAGAAGAGGGAGCAGTTCGAGGAGCGGGCGCAGACGCTGCTGCTCATCATCAAGCACAGGTTCCCCGGCATCCCCCAGTCCACGCTCGACATCGCAAAGATCCAAGAAAACAGGGTGAGCAGAGCACGCGATGTCCACGCTCGACATCTTTGCCGGTCTTGCATGCACTGACACATTATTGTTGCCGCCATGGCCGCCGCCGACGACGACAGGACGTTGGGTTCGCGCTGCTGGAGAGCTACTCCAGGGTCCTGGAGAGCCTGGCGTTCAACGTCATGTCCCGGATAGAGGACGTCATCCAGGCCGACAACGTGGCCAGGGAGAAGGCCAGGAAGAACGCGCCGCCCGCTCCTCGAACTGCCAATGAACAATCAGTAAACCCCACTACTTCCCTTTTCATTTTTAGAAACCTACCAATGAACAACCCCGCCGCCGGATGCCGCTGCCCGCAGGAGGCCGGCGACGACGACGACCAGAGCAAGCAGACGACCCTGCTGGACTTCATGGGGTGGACTGGCGACTCCGAGGGCAAGAACGACGACGTGTCGCCCGCGCCGCCACCCGAGCTGCCGCCGCAGGACGACGGCAGGCTGATGAAGCTGCCAAACATCATGACCAACCTCAAGCAGACGTACATGGACAAGCTGGACTTCCTCAGCGGGAACAGAAGCCCCTCAGGTCGCCATTAGGAGACGGCATGGCATGGCACGACACGAGATTTTGCATGTATCGTGTGAGCTAGTGTACATATATACTTGTATTTTGGGATTGGATCAAAGTGGGCTCTCGCTTGAGTAGCCCGTCGTGTCGACTTCCTGATTTTGCAGACTTCTTCCTCTACTCATGTACGATTCCAAGGCATTGGCCATTGTATCAAAGCCATCAATAAATAGAGAAAAATTAGAGCTAACAGGACTTCGACCTCACATATATATGTGAGATTACCAAAAATATAATCAGGCACGAAACAAACGCACACTCCAAATACACAGAAGCATGGAAACCGCTGTCTCCATTTTCAAGCAATAAACTGAGCAAAGAAAAACAAGTACTGCGACCATCTCCACTAATCAAAAAACGTTTGCTACATTAGAAACCAGTGAACAGGGTTGACTGAAATTCATGAAATTCAACTAAAATTTCGCTGAATTTTTTTTGAGACTAAATATGAACTATGATTCTTTTTAAACTTTTTAGATCTAAATAAAATATAGCATAATTTATGACTACATATCTATTAAGTAGGAGAATATGAAACATAAACAATAGAAAATATGAGTATAGAGTTGTATAGCACATATATTAGTGTACTATGAAATTCCGGAATTTTCTTTTAGTCACCCGCGAAATTCATGAAATTTTGGTGAAATTTCATTCAAATTTTGAAACCTACCAATGAACAATCAGTAAACCCCACTACTTCCCTTTTCATTTTTAAAAAATATTTCCATAATTTTTTATTTTTAGAAAGTTACGAAGTTGTACCAATAACTTTGTACATAATATTTTATCAGACATAACTTATCACCACAATTTCTAATCATAACATTTTTTATATTTTTGTGACAATTTTATAGACTAGCTATAGTGACAACTTTTCATAAAAATTCTTACTCCCTCCATCCCAAATTGTAAGTCATTCCAAGAATCTTGGAGAGTCAAAGTTTTTCAAGTTTGACCAAATTTATATACCAAAATAATAATATTTATCATACCAAGTAAGTATCATTATATTCTTCATTAGTTATATTTTCATATTATACCTATTTGATGTCATCAATCTTTGTGTTTCTCTCTATAATTTTAGTCAAACTTGAAAAAGTTTGACTCTCCAAGATTCTTGGAATGACTTACAATTTGGGATGGAGGGAGTACATAACTAAACTTTTGTAAAGCAACTTTTATATAACAAATTTTACAATAACATACACAACTTTTTTGTTGTTCAATATTTTTCAAAAGTTATACACAACTCGTCCAGCATATTTTTTATATAATATATTCTGTAGAAACTTTCCAACCTAAAAATTGTTCTAGTATATAGTCTATAGAAGAAAAATAGGTAGGTTAGTGTGAAAAATAAAAAAGCAAAGGAAAAAAAGGGGAAGAAAAAATGCGAGGAAAAAAAAAACTCATGGACGCTTATGGACCACGACCGCGGGATCATAGTTCGCTTGAATTTGCGATAAACGACCGCAAGGTACTGCAAGCACGAAGTAAAATCTAGAATCACATTTTTCACCCTTGCTATCACGAAGAGCAAGTAGTAACATACAACAATTAGAAAGCTTCTGAGCAGAGGAACCATACAGTAGGCAAAGACCAGCTTTCAAAACTACTGCAGGTTGTTGTAGGATAAACATTTAGCACCGGTGGAGCAAAATTGCATGCGCGTATTTATTTTGAGTTCCGAAAGCACCTTATGACAATATAATATTTGAATTTGAATCTGCCAGTACAAAACTGTTCCAACAACAGAGTAAAAAACCGTACTCCTATTTCAAGGCAGATTACAGTAGGTCAGCCAGTAAATACCGCCGGCTGAGTCCTTAGAACATTGTTGTAGGTGATTCAGATTTTATTCACGAAAGCTGCCATACTGTCCTCATTTCAGTTGAGTAACTGCAGCGTGTATGGCATCTGAAAGATGGGGCACAGTCCTCATGCTCAAACCTGCCATGCTGATCCTCCTGCAAGAAGAATATATACATTGTCAATATAGCAGTGACAGTTCGGACTTCCATTATAGGGTGGTGAGAAAACGAAACCTAGTCATAGATCAATATCAAATAGTGCCGATCAAGATTGTTCAATGATATGATCTTAAAAATAATATGATGTTTAGGACAAGCTAATAATTCATTTTTGAACTAATTAGCTTGTCATATTAGCTTCCCTAATGGTTCAATGCCTTACACTCTGGGATTGGCAAAACAAGGAACAAGAAGGAAAATTGATTAAAAACCTATTGAGAACCTTTGTTATGCATGTGCACTTATGCAATATTGGACACGTTTATACTCTAAAGGAGGATCAAGAGAGGCTACTCGAAGGGGTGAAAGTGTGAAACGTCATGCTGCAGGTGGCATCAAGACTGCTGGGGAATCCATCAAACATGGATCAGGCGACCCTGCAAATTGAGGGGAGGAGGGCTGGGATTGGGAAGACTTGGCAGCAAGCTGCTTGCCATGAATCTATGTTGCTAGACTGGGCAGCTGGTCTCCAGCCTTTCTAGCGTTTTGTAATAGGATTTGTTGGCAATGTATGTTATCACCTGGGAGGCTTTGGTGCTTTTGTTTCATTCTGCAAATGGTAGAAGTTATCCTAGTATCCCTTGCCCTGAGATTGTGTCTGACAGCCTGAATCCAGTTAGGCACTTAGGCATAGCCCTCATTAGGCCTTTTCTTCTGGTTCAATGTCACTTTTTCTACAAACTTTTGTATTTCCATTGTGATGGCGGAAATGGGTTTACATCAGTTCGAACAAAAAATATTAGCTTTCCTAGATGTCATATATTTTAAAATGGAGGGAGTAACATATTAAGGGGGTGTTTGGTTCACTCTTCACCTCCTAAATCTGGTCCCATTTAGTCCCATTTAGTCACTTTTTATCCAAACACTTTGACTAAATGGGACTAAATGGGCTTTAGCCAACTAGTCACTCAAATGTTGCTAAATGGGACTACCTTTTAGTCAGGTTGCCTCACCTTTTAGTCATTTTGGAACCAAACACCCGCCTCTTTAGTCTCTTTTAGTCTACCAAACCAAATAGGGGGTGACTAAAGTTTAGAAGCTGGTTTAGGTGACTAAATTTTAGGAGGTGCAAACCAAACACGCCCTAATACAACAAGTGACTAAACGGTCTATACTCCAACTTGTGAATTAGAAAAAAAAGGCAAATAGAATAATAAGAACTCCAATGTGGCCAGCCACTGTTAAGTAGTAACAAGACAAAAAAAATACAAGAGTACAGCTATATACTTATAAAAGTTGAATAGACAATTACCCATCAGATGTCATATAAATGTGGTATTCCTGCCTCATGAATGCCACTTGCTCGCTATTCAGCCCAGTGAAAGTAAACATCCCAATTTGCTTAATGATGTGGCTCCAATCTCCAGGGGTTCCTGCACGTTATTAACAAGACCGAGTGCCATTGTGATAGGACCCAAAACCTTTCCACTTGAACAAAAGACAAAAGAAAGGAACAATATATTGAGATTGAATTATCATAATTTCTGGACTAGTGCAAACCAGACGTAACATTATGGCCTTTCAATTCGAATAAATCAATAGAAACATTCCAAACACAGATTAATAGTGCTCCCCCAAGTAAGTCACACAGATTGATACACTATTTTAAGGTCAGATACAATTTCTTGAGAAATCAACTGAGAAGGTAACAAGAGGAAGTTCTCTTATTTTGTACAATAGATTCTGATAACCCAAGAGATCTTGGATGCAGCAGTAGGTACATAGCTTGCCATGAAGCAGCCACATTAATCCAGGACAAAAGAAAAACATTTGCACCAAGAGTTGCATAGTTGCAATACAAGATCATGAAAGAAATGGTAAGGAAAAAATGCTAAGCTACATTGCAAACAACATCTAACCATATTTTGTAGAAAAAGAGAGAGCAATTGCTAGAAACAAGTACCTCTGGATTTCAGCGCATCAAATAGCTGTTGCCTCATGCTAATGATCCTATCAGCCATGGCCTTCAGTTCTAGAGTCCATTCGTTGAACATCTCACTGAAAAATTAAATAAATACAGTCAACGAACAGGAAGTAACCACTTTGTATTATTCTTGGACCCACCTCTAAATATAGCACTGCAATAACAAGAATATACCTGTCCCTGAGTATGGTAGCCACGATAGAGGCACCATGAAGAGGGGGGTTTGAATACATAGGCCTGATCACAAGTTTGAGTTGACTTTCAACCCTAACAGCTACATCGGCACTTCCACATACCTGAAACATGAAGTTACAATGAATGGACACTCTGTGGCATAAAAGACTGTTCAGAAGGGCACCATGTAGGAAAAGCGGCAGCATCATTCAACAAAGGCATAAAGTTATGCATATCCTTATAAGTAACAACTAGTCAAATATTTTTGGAACTGGTGGAAGTAAATAGTTGTCCCCTGTAACATTAAAAGCTAATACATTTCTACATCAATATAATATTCTAAGGATGCGAAAGAATTCAATCCTAGCAAAAGGCTAAAATTTTAGGCACCAGTGGCTACAAGTGATTGACAACTTAAACCGTCCACAACAATGCACTTCTTATTTCCGATAATGAAACAGATACAAGCTATAGGAACTGACATATCTCAAAACAAGTAGGAAAATAAAGAGGCACATTTGAAGGCATGTGACAGAATTTTCCACACATCAATCACTCCTATAGCATTAAGCTCACAAGATGGATGGTAAACATAGTAATATCTGAACACCAGAGGAAGATGCCAACAACCTTGAGATCATGATGAACTAAAGTGAAACCAACAAGAGCAAGAGTTAAGATATCTTACAATGCTCAAAGCGCCAACACGCTCTCCGTACAATCCCATGTTCTTAGCATAGCTCTGAGCCATGAGCAATTCACCACCATCAGCAACAAACATTCGCACTGACTGAGCATCTTTGTCAAGACTTCCACTCGCAAAGCCCTATTATGTTAACAAAAATCAACAAATTATGTGATGATTAGTGTATAGGAATCAGATGTGTTTTTGCAATGTCAAGTCAATTCTGACTCTGTACGTCGGCATACTTGGTAGGCACTGTCAAAGAACGGAAGCAGTGATTTTGATCTCATCAGCTGCCTAATCTGTTCCCACTGATCAATGGTAGGATCTACTCCAGTAGGGTTGTGGGCACAGGCATGCAGCAGTACAATTGAACCTGAAGGAGCAGAACTGAGGTCTTCCAAGAGTCCTGTAAAACAAAACAAAATTTGGGTCAATGACAGAGCCATGACATAATTTGCAAATATAAAACATATAATAAAGTTTTAAATGTTCCTAGCATATTCGCATTATTAAAGCACTCTAACAGATCTAGCATGAAAAATGAAATCCATACCTTTGAAGTCAAGACCACGGGTGAAAGGATCATAGTAGCGGTAGCTCCTAACAGTCAATCCAGATAAGGTGAAGACTTTTGGGTGATTTCCCCAGGTTGGTTGCGGGATGTAGATAGTGCGCTGGAATATGTTTGTATGATTTAGCAATCATGCATTAAAATCAGGAAGCAGCAAAACAGAAAAGGAGCAGGAAAAGTTCTTAACCTCATGATAGTGCCTTGCAAGAAATTCACCTCCAACTCTTAAAGAACCAGTACCCGACAGGCACTGCACTGTAGCAACCCTATTCTCCTGAATAGCAGGACTGTTCCATTTGTAAAGAAAAAACACAATCAGCTCCCTAAATAAAACCTGAGATGACCGGTGGCCAGGGAACTTATTTTTATGTAATGAAACTTCAGCGGTAGGAATTCACAGTTAGCAACATAACCATTGGGAGCAGTTGAAATACAAATATCGCCAATGTTAGAAAAATAAATGAAAGTCAAACAGAAAAATACCTGTCAGCACCAAAGATAAGCTTAGCGCTCAGCTTATTGAATTCAGCCAAACCGGTGATTGGTAGGTACTCCTTGACACGTGACCTAGAAATAGGAAGAAAGTCATGTTTAAAATACAGCTTCAAATATCTTCCACACCGACAGTTTACCGCATGCAGAGGCTTATACACACATGAGTCATAAGGCCAGTCTCAATGGGGTTTCATAGAGTTTCATGGGTATTAAATACGATGACATGGCACTGTATTAATGAAGAGAGAGGTGCTGAAAGTTTCATGGGAGTAGAGAAAGTTTCACAGGGACAAAACTCCTCTACGCCGTTTCCAAAATACGAGTATGTTGAAAATCAAGACATAAAACCCCCGTTGAGACTGGCCTAATACTCCCTCCGCCCCCTTTTATCCGCTCTCGCTTCTCAACAAGTCAAACCTACTCAACTCTGATCAAAAATAAAAAAAAATATTAATATTTATGACACATAATTAGTATCATTAGAAAGCTCGTTCACTCTATTTTTATAATAAATTTATTTGAAGATATTTTCCGAACATAAGTTTGACCAACACAATACCATAAAAAGGGACAGAGGGAGCATTGCAGTGCTTGCAAACGACAAACCATTCCCCCACAGACAAAACTGAGGTCAATTTCCCAGGTACCACAAAAAGAAAGGGGGGAAAGCAATAGAAGCAACTGCAAGGTCGACTAAAAGAGAATCTTACACGGCAGTGGGACAGAGCAGACCCAGTCGCACGAAAAAAAATATACTAGTTCCAATCGTAGAAGAAAATTCATTTTAAAAAACTAGTATAGAAACAATATGTACCGTAGAACAGAAAGGTCACCTACAATTACAGAGGGCAAGTCAATAATTAATCTGGTGGTGAATGGAAGTAGTAGTCAGATTAAGAGGCACGTTATTCCCGTTCGCTCGGCTTATAAGCCGTACTTTTTCAGCTAACCAACAGTATTTTTCTAAAGCAACAAATCAGCTAATGGTACTTTCAACCATGGCTTATAAGCCATGGGACAGGGCGTTATGTGGAGGGCAGTAGCTTTAAGCCTGAAAGTTCAATAACCCCCGAGGCACGATCACGAAATCAAGCGGATCATATGGATTTCACATAACACTTACGGATTATTGATCAACATTTGCTCGGCGCGCCTGACCACATTCAGCACGAGGGGCTTCCCTTCCTGCACAGATCAGAATAGGAACAGGGGCGTCAAATCCATCTCCAATCCAAATAATGAAAAACAGAAGGCGCCATAGAAGGTTCACAGCAAATCCCCAAACTCATCTCACCTCGGTCCGGTAGGCGCCGACGCCGAGGTTGACCTTCACGGGGCTGGGATCCTTGTTGTAGGCGACGGTCACCTGCCCCAGAAACCAAACGAACACTGATCAGCCAGAGCAAACCCACGAGGCCGCGCGATCGCGTAGAAACCGCGGGACCGACAGCGACAGCCAGATCACCGGGGAAGCGGAAGCCAGGAAGGAGAGACGGCCTTACTCCGAGGATGGGGTCCTCCGGGGCCTGCGCTAGTGCGGCGAAGACGGAGGAGGATCCCTGCGACGCCATGGTGGGGAACGATTCGAGGGTGGCGGAGGTGTCGGCTGCTGTTGCTGCTGTTCTTCGTGGGGAAGAAGGCAGCAGGTGACGCACCAGCGTACTTAACCTGCGGTC
The DNA here is from genome assembly GCF_019320115.1 of Miscanthus floridulus. Lineage (NCBI taxonomy): Eukaryota > Viridiplantae > Streptophyta > Magnoliopsida > Poales > Poaceae > Miscanthus > Miscanthus floridulus. Next base: position 119,570,173 of record NC_089584.1, read on the forward strand.
GGCGCTGGGGGCCTGCGCCGCGCGCACGTTAGCAGGGGCCATTCGGTGCGCGGCGCGTGAGCGTGCCTGGCGCGGGGCGAGGGAACCGAGAGCGGGGGGCGTGGGGAACGGCGTGCGCAACCCGGGTGCGGCCGCCAGGTCGCGTATAAAACGGCGGGCGTGGCCGGCGGACCGGGGAAGCGACGTGGACGGCTGTTTTTGGAGTCGTGGCTGCGCCGTGGCGGCGTGTGCGTGGCTACTGCCTACGTGCGCGTGAGTCCCTTGTTCGGTGCCGTCTGCCGCTGATCGTATGGTCCGTGGAGGCGTGGACCACTGGACTGTCGTGGCACAAGGACACTTCTGTACGTATACTCGCGTGCCCCAGCCTCGCGAGTAGCCCCAGCGCCGCAGCCGCCATCCCGTCTCTACCGCCGCCGGTCCCCCTCCCTTCCCGCTCCGGTGTCTCGCCAGATATGGGAGTTTTTTTTTTTTTTTGAAGTGTTAGAGCATCTAAGAGTTTCCCTAAATCTCCTCCTAATCTTTGGTTCTTAGAGCAAGTATAATAGCAGGCTGTAAACCGACTAAATGCTGAGGTGGAAAAGAGAGGGGAGGAGAGAGAGGAGAAGCGGGCTGTAAGCTTACAGCCGGCTTGGGCACAAGAACCAAGAAAATCTGTGAGAGAGACAAGTGGGCCATGTATTAACTGTAAAGAGCTAACTACTGTATGAGTGGGCTGAGAGAAGGCTGCAAAAAACCTTACAACCAGCAAACCGGCTGTATTATTAGCCTTGCTCTTAGTAAGATGAAAAAAAATTCCTCTCCAACAACTTCTAATATATCCTCCCAAATTTTTAGGACTCGAGAAAAATCACCCAACCGGCGTAAAGTTATGCGCTGCTCCTGTCGCACGTATTCGTCCCCCGCGCGAGCTCGAGCGCCGCGCGGTCCGTGCGGTTGGTCGGAAGCTCGCCATGGCCTTGTCCGAGGGCCGGAGCGAGCGCGTCTCCACGGGCGTCTGGACCGCGGGTGACGACCCGGAGACGCTGGACGAAGTTCTCGCTTTCTCCTTGCAGAAGCTGGAGCCCATGGCCGTGGACGCGCTGGCGGTCCAGGCCGAGATGCCCGACGAGGACGCGTCGTTCGAAGTGTCGGCGGCCGCGGGGGACACGACAAGCGTGTTCGACTCGCTGGTGCCGTCGGACGAGTGGTCCGAGTCTGCTGCAGGTGGCTCGGACGGGCGCGTCACGCTGGTGGCGACCATCCAGGTGCGCGACCCGTGGCGGCGGTACGAGGCGGTGGGCGTTTGATGGTTGCCGTGGTGCAGTCGGCGAGGCTGCTGGGCGCGGCGGGCTACAGCGCCGGGAGGTTCAAGGTGCGGAGCCTACACGTGGGGGCGTGCAGATGAGGTGCCCACCATCCGGAGGCGGCGGGAGCGCGAGCTGGGGCGCGGAGAGGCAGAAGCTGACGACAATGCAATGGATGCTCGCGCACGGACCGGCCCGCGCCGGCAAGAGGGCGACGATGCTAACGGCGCAGGCGAGGGCGAGAATGCAGCGGCGGGCCGACGTCGTGTGGAGCCTGTCGTCGCGGGTGCTCACGGGGATGTGGCTAGCAACAAGCCCGTGGTCCCCCGCGCCGACACCAGTACGCCACGGACACCGGCACCCCGATCGCCGAGTATGACGAGACCCCAGCGGCTGTCGTCGCCACTGACGAAGAGCAGAGCGAGCATCTCATGTCGCCGTCGCCGATCGCAGGGGTTTGCCGCCCCCGATGCCGGGCTTCCTCGCCAACATCGGCATGGAGACCCGCTTCGTGCCCACCTCTGAGCCGATAGCGGCCATGAAGCAGCGTGGAGATGAGGTGGGCCTCAAATTTGATTTTTAGATGTCATTTATTAAAAACTCTTGGAGATGACTATTTTTTTCCATTCTAATACTTTTTTAGGAGTTGCCGAACTACATGTTTTTAGGAGAAAAAATTAAGGAACTCTCGGAGATGCTCTTAGAGCCTCTTCTTACCAAGTTTTTTTTAAGACCTTTAAGCTTTTTATCTGGATTCTTAGATACACACTATGCCCAGCTATATAAAACCCCATGTATATACTTCATTTGTTCTAAATTATAAGTCGCTTTGACTTTTCTAGAATACCGAATTTGATACGTATGCTGAGACACATGGCAAATTCGATGTACCAAAAAAGCGATTTATAATTTAGAACAAATAGAGTAGAAAAAGGTTATAATTTGGAAGGAAGGGAGCAGTATATATGGTTACATTCAAAAATCATTTGTCTTTTTAGAAAAGTATATTTCTACTTTTTTAGGACAAAAGACCACCTCAACTCCTCGAGGCTTAGGGGCCTGTTCGGCTAATATTAAAGTCGGCTGGTAAGTCGGCTGAAGCTGTTTTATTATGAGAGAAAAATACTGTAATTATAGCTGATAAGCCGGATGAGTTCAAACGAACGGGTTATAGGACCACCCATTTTTACACGCTACCGATACCTTTATCTGATCCGAGCCAGGGAATGCATGACGTGCTGGCAAAGGTGAGCTCCATGATATGCAGTTATTGTGGTGTGTGCCGGCACAAACTTTTTAGCGAACACTGATCCAAATGTGTGCAAGTGGTACAGAGGATTGGGAGATCGACATCGACGACGACGTGCCCATGGCGATGCTGCGGCCGGATCTGTACAAGAAAGGGGTGGCAGCACATGCTCAGTTATTGAGTCGTCACACGATCGATTCAACATGTATATTTGCAAAATTGAACTGAACAAAATTTAACATCCTTTAGCAGTATATTTGTAAATTTGCAGCACATCCTTTAGCAGTTTAACTGAACACAAAATTTGCAAGTATATTTGTTCCATGGAAGGTATATGTATCACATCCGCCGGCAGATCAACAATCCAGCGCTTTCTTGATGTTGCCCAACGTGCAGAACACCAGACGCGTTAGGGCCTTCACCGCATCCGTCGGGAGCGCAGCATCCGTCGCCGACGAGCCAGCCAGCGCCTGGAATTGGAACACCAGGGTGACCAGCGACCCGGTGGACTCCACCACCGTCCTGCCCTCCACCTTATCCTTCCTCGACGTTGTCACCGCCGGCCTGGCCTCCCGCCCGTCCGGCATCACCACGAAGCCGCACGGCAGCACGGCCACGGCACTGGAGTCGTCCCCATAGACCACCGGCTGCAGGACCGCGGCGTCGATAAGCGCGTACGCGACGGTCGACTCGCAGGGGCTGGTGCTGCTGTCCTGGAGGATCCACTTACCCCTCAGCTCCTCCGCGGAAGGTTCCACGGCCTGACGCACGTCCGAAAAGCAGCAGTGTGAGCGTGACTCGCATACATGGCATGCATGATTGGAGTGGTTCCGTCGGAGACGAGCTGAAACTTACGTATGCCGTGACCCGGTTGCCGCGGTGACCCCCCTTGCGCACAGTCACGTAGCTCTGGACAGATTGTCCAGGCATCATCAAGTCCCACTCGTGGCGCCGCGACTCGTCCACCAGGAAGCCGAAGAGAGCCGCCGGCTTCACCGGCAGCCACACCGACAGCACCGCGCAGGCGATCAGCCCCCGCGGCTCGCCGGTGCTCTTCCGGCACATCACCCGGATCTCACGGGTGCCGCCGTGGTTCGACGCCTTGCTCCACGCCAGGTCCCTGGAGGCACCGATGACGCGACAGAGGCTGGATGGCATCCGCTGCGCGAGCTTCAGGACGCTCTGCCTCCCTGACAGTGTGGCGACCCCTGCACTTGCCCTGTGTCATTATAGTACTACTAGGCTGCACTGCGTGCACAGCATGAGCAACGCTTATTTACCGTTGGAGCCCCATGTCGGGACGTTGGTCGCAACCGAGAAGACCATCCTCTCGCACTGCAGACCGAGTGCCGCCACCGAACGCCAGGCCGCTCGCGGTCACCGTCCGGTACATCGACGGAACCGCGGCCTCGCGGCATTTGACATGCTCAACCCAGGTCACCTGCAGGTTCGCACGCCACGGATGAGTGAATCCTTAGTACTTCCACGGTGCATGCAGTTCGGTTGAACCGGCATTGATTTGTTTGTTCGAACCATGTCGTGTTCGTGGAATCGCGTTACCTTGCAACAACGGCCCAAGCTCTGCTCTTCTACAATGCATCCTGAGGGCTTCTTCAAGCACATGCGAAGCGTCGACGACGTTTGTGCACCCGGTTCAAAGTTGTCCAAGGAGACATCGACGATAGCCCATTTGTAGGTACCAGTGGTGTCAGCGTCTGGACCTCTGCAAACATCTGAAAGCAGCAATCGGTCAAATTATTATAGACAGACCATTCCTCGATCAGGGGGATTGCATTGTGAAGGACTTGTTGGATTACCAGTTGCACGATGCCGTCTAGGTGATCGTTCTCGCCTGCATGGATCACTTCCAGCGTCGCCGCCTTGGTGATCATGGAAGGAAACATCTCCTTCCACTGGTTCTGCACAAAAGTTCAGAGCTTCGAGATGATAATTAAATCTCTGATTCAGTGTAGTGTGCAGGAAGATTGATGGTACTATACCACATCCACGAAAGCGCCCACAAGCTTCGTCGCGTTACAGTACACAACGCCAGTCTCCCTTGACGTTTCAACCGACCACACGCCCCGCCGGTCGCCGGAGTCATCGTCGTGGTGCCGGAACAAGCGCGCGTACTCGTCGCAGCTCAGGACGTCCCGGCCGGTCTCGATGCTGCGCACCCAGAGTGGCTGCCCGGAGGAGCACATCGTCGTCAGCTCGTCCAGCGCGCGGCCGGCAAGCTCCAGGAACTTCGTCTTGTCGTGGCCAACGTCGTCCAGCGAGCTCCTGCTTCTGATCTGGATGCCCCACGTAGAGCATGACGGCGAGGTCGAGAAGGCGGCTGCGTTGTTCCCCCTAAGGAGCCTCTCAATCTGTTTGGCACGGTGGTGTTCCACGCCCGCCGTGTGTCAGCGTTTGCAACCACGCGCAGGGGCTAAAGAGTTGAGTTGGCAAGATGGCGGCGCATACAAACCTCGGCTTTGAGCTTAGCGTTCTCCAGGCGCAGCTGCTGCCCTTGGCTGCGTAAGGATTTCTTGATGAGCTCTCGCATGACGCGGTTCTCCTCCCGGAGCTTCTCCAGCTCGGGCTTGAGCAGCGAGTTCTCATGCCGCTCCTCAGTTACCTGAACATACGAAGCAAAGAAGAAAAAAAAAGGTACTGTAATAGTCTCCATGACGCAGTGCAATCAGAGGTGCAGTGCAGCGATCGGCATGCATGTAGTGCGTTAAGCTAATTTACCTTGGTCTGACATCGCCGGTTCTGGAACCAAAACAGGATGCGGCGATTCTTTGAATGCTCTGGTCATTTGATCAAATTCAGGGGGGGAAAAACACATCACTACCAAAAAAACACAGCACATTGGAACGGAGAGACAATGGTGACACGAATCCATGGCGGCTCTGAGTCGTCTTCCTCTCCCCCAAACATTCTCACACCAATCTCTCACGTCGACCGCAGTCTACTCCTCAGAACATTCCTAACAAGATTCCTCCTCATCCTCATGAGATTTCCCATCGTTGAGCGAGGCCTCACGACACAGGATGACGAGGAAAGGTTATGAGTTCTTGTTTGTTTCCACATTGCATGAATTCAAACACAGAGTGTTGGTTATTTATTGAGCAACCCAGGAGAAAAATAAACTGAAATTTCTGTCTGAGCAATCCAAATTCTGTTCAAATAGTATTGAACCTATCTTAGCTAGAGGAGACTTTAATATAAGGGTTAAGTCCAATTTACACCCTCCAACTTGCAGCAAAGTTCGGATTTCAACCTCGAACTTCAAAACCGGACAACTTTGGCCCTCCAACTCTCGAAAAAGTTCAACTTTCAACCTTTTGCACGGTTTTGCGGATGAACAGTAATTTTTGATATTTTTGGAAGCGTTGAAATTTTATATTATTTTTTCGAGCATCTTAACGTCCTCAAATGAGAAAACTCAAAACTACAAAGTTGTAGATCTCATCGAGGTCTACAATTTACATATAAAACTTATCTTCATCCGACATCGTATTGAAGGGTTTTCTATTTTTTGAAATTTGAGTCTCATCACGCGATAAAATATGGTGCTGAAATTTTATATTATTTTTTCGAGTATCTTACTGTTCTCAAATGAAAAAACTCAAAACTACAAAGTTGTAGATCTCATCGAGGTCTATAATTTACATATAAAAATTATCTTCATCCAACATCGTATTGAAGGGTTTTCTATTTTTGGAAATTTGAGTCTCATCACGCAACAAAATTGTTTCACGCGTGATGAGACTCAAATTTCAAAAAATAGAAAACCCTTCAATAAGATGTCGGATGAAGATAATTTTTATATGTAAATTGTAGACCTCGATGAGATATACAACTTTGTAGTTTTGAGTTTTTTCATTTGAGGACAGTAAGATGCTCGAAAAAATAATATAAAATTTCAGCACCATATTTTATCGCGTGATGAGACTCAAATTTCAAAAAATAGAAAACCCTTCAATATGATGTCGGATGAAGATAATTTTTATATGTAAATTGTAGACCTCGATGAGATCTACAACTTTGTAGTTTTGAATTTTCTCATTTGAGGACGTTAAGATGCTCGAAAAAATAATATAAAATTTCAACGCTTCCAAAAATATCAAAAGTTACTGTTTATCTGCAAAACCGCAGAAGGTTGAAAGTTGAACTTTTTCGAGAGTTGGAGGGCCAAAGTTGTCCGGTTTTGAAGTTCGAGGTTGAAATTCGAACTTTGCTGCAAGTTGGAGGGTGTAAATTGAACTTAACCCTTAATATAATTATATATGGTAAGAAAAGAAATAAGAACAATGGTGTCCATAGATATTCTGGGATGTTTACCCTTATCCACTTCCATGAGACTGATGGTTTATTCACATGGTCTAATAATCAGGACTTTCCAACTTTAGAAAAATTGGATATAATTTTAGTCTCTGAAGAGTGAGAAGATAACTTCCCATATGCTATTGCTAAAAGGCTTCCTAGAGAGGTATCTGACCATAACCCTCTTATCATTTTCTCTGGTAAATCTGTAAAGCATATACACTTCATATTTTATTAGTTGAGTTGGCTGCATAATCCTGATTTTCATGATTTAGTGAAAAAGTTATGGTCACAACCTTGCAAAGCAAAACCAGCTTTGGATAAGATTCAGTAGAAATAAAACTATTTAAACAATACTTCAAAGGCTGGGGCTTTAATTTGTAAGGTGATATAAGGACGAGAAGGAAAGACATTCAAAAGGAATTAACAAAACTGGAAAATACTAAAGAAGTAAATGACTTAGTAAATGAACAAATAAAAAGGAAATCATGGTTGCTTAGTGAAAATCTAAACTTACTAGAACAAGAGGAGTTATATTGGTAGAATACGAGTCATGATAATTGTTACTTAAATGAGATCGTAATACTAGTTTCTTTTCATAAGATTGCTAGTGGAAGAAAAAGAAAGAACTCAATTTTAATTCTAGAAAGAGATGCGAATTTAATTGAAGGAGACAAAATTTGTTAACACATGCCACTTGATATTACACTAAACTATTTGGCCCTACCCTTGAGTTCAATATTCAAATGAACAACAACATCAGGGATGAGATCGAGTAGTCATCTGAATATAATAATGAAGATCTATGTAGACCCTTCTCAGAATCAGAGACCAAGGCTGCTTTGTTCCAGAGGGAGAAGAATAAGGTGGTTGTCCTAGATAGTATTCCTATTTCTTACACAAGTTGATAACAAAGACTCTAACTATAAGACTTGAGCTATATGCTAAAAAGTTGATACACCCAGCACAAAAATGCTTTTATGAAAGGGAGGAATATTATGTCTAATGTTATGTCTTTACATGAAATCCTCCATGAGACTAAAAGGAAGAAACAACTAGGCATAATTCTGAAACTAGACTTTGAAGAGGCTTACGACAAAGTCAACTGAATTTTTTTATTTAAATGTTTAGAGGTAAGAGTTTCTTTTCAAGAAATGGTGTGAGTGGATCAAACAAGTGGTCTCTTATGTGACAGTAGCGTAAGGTTGAAAACATCACATACCTATACATCAAAAACTATAAGAGAGTAATGTAAGGAGATCCTTGTCACCCATTCTCTTCAATTTTGTTGCTAATTGTTTGACAAGAATGGTCCTTAAAGCCCAAGCTAATGGCCTGATAACTAGACTCATTGACCATATCATTGTTGGTGGTGTTGGCCATCTTACAGTACGAGGATGTCACGATAATATGCTTGAAACATGATCAGGAAGGTGAAAGGAATATGAAATTATCATTGTACATGTATGAAATGATGGCTGACCTGAAAATCAATTTTAATAAGAGCAAAATCCCAATGATAAATGATCGTGAGAACCGGGGTCCGTTTTATGCCGACATCTTTAACTGTCAAGTGTGCTTTCTCCCTAAATACTTAGGAGTCTCTACAAGTCCTAGTAGGTTTAATATCATTGACTGGCTTCCTTTGGAAGAAAAGAATGTTAAAAGATTAGATGTGTGGAAAGGTGTCACCATGTCTATAGCTATCAAGTCCACTATGATAAGTGTCAGTTTGAATAATTCACCAATTTATCACATGTTCATTTACTTGTCACCCAAAACAGTTATCAAGAGGCTTGATAAGGTCAGAAGGACTTTCTTCTGGAAGGGGGAGGTATAAAGAGAAAATATCATCTAGTAAAATGGACCAGAATTTGTAAAAGCAAGAGGAAAGGGAGTTTGGGCATCAAAGATGTTAAAAAGATGAATTTAAGTCTTTTATGCAAATGGTGGTCGAAATTCTAAAAGGAAGATGGCTCATGGCAAGACATTATCAGATTTAAATACATAAAAGAGAGATCCATTAACTTTGTGAAACATAGACTTAATGATTCCTTTGTTTGGGTAGATCTTTTAAAAGTAAGATGCGTTTGTATGCAAGGTAGATCAATCAAAATTTTAAAATAGAAAGAAAACACAATTTTGGCAAGATGATTGGCTCTATGATAAAGCTCTCTATGATTTGTTTCCTTGCTTATATAAAATTTATGATGAGAAGGATATTTGTGTTAGTCAGGTAAAAGATGAGAAGCTTCAAATTACTTTTAGCAGATGGCTTATTGACGAGTTGAGAAATAACTATAATCAAATTTGCATCAACATTATGATTTTTTAGCTTCTAGATGAGCAAGATGTTGTCACTTAGAAGCTTGAAAGCAATAAAAAGTTTTCAGTGAAGTCGCTTTACAATGGCTTAATAGTTAATGGTGTTGGACCAACTTATAATAATATTTGGAAGGGAAAAATCCCAAATAAAATCAAGATCTTCTTATGGTTAGTTGAAAATAATGTTATTCTGACTAAAGACAACATGAGTAAAGGAAGGTGTCTATGGGGGTGGGGGTCCAAACTGTTATTTCTATGACCAAATGGAAAGTATCCCACATTTGTTGTTGACTTGTAACATGGCCAAGATTTTGTGGACAATCATAGCTCAGGCTTTGGGGCAAGCAATGTTCATAGAGAGCTACACCAAGCTTGGAAATGGTGTAATCTCTGGCTTCCAAGAGAACATAAATTCTATGATTTGGGCATTGCATCACTTTGATGGGCCATTTGGAATAAACCAAGCTTGTTTTGAGGGCAAAATTGTGAAAAATCATGTTGAAATTGTATGTTATGCATGCTCTCTTATGTGTTATTGCCTTATTGGGTAGGTCTCTATGCTGAAGTGGACAAAGAAGAGTTAGCAGAAGGTGAGAACGTCATACTACATATTGTGCCAAAGTTGCTCGCTAAACCAAAGCTAATCAAGGCTAGTGATGAAGTAGTTGCAGGATGTTGAACATCAAGGTGATGATGATTAAGGACCTGACATATGTACGTGAAGTCAGTGATGTAGCTGTGATTCTGTTGTGTTTCTGATGTAGTTCGTAAGATGGAAACATGTAGCCCCCAATACCCTTCTCATGTTTCTCATGTTTCTGATGTAGTTCCTGATCTTCTGGACATATTGGCACTGTTCTCTTCCTGTCTTCCTGATGAACCCAGTGGCTACAGTGATCAAAAGCAGCCAAAATACAAGCAGCCGAGAAGAATCCCACTCCCACCCGCTGTCTGCTGCTGTAAATGAGCTCGCACCTGCTGTCTGCTGCTGTAAATGAGCTCGCGCTGTGCATTACCTATCTTGCTGCCAATATGGACGTCACATGCCTCGCGTGCCTTTTGCTCTCCCATGCAGAAATACAAAGTGGTCCTTTGTTTTCCTATATTTATATAGGGGGGAATCGACGAAAATGCCGGGTTCACTGAGTTCTGTGGACCTAGTAACAAGCCCATTGTTTTTTTTCCCCGAGAACGTGCTCAGCACGTATTTAGGAATTTTAGAGTTTACAGAGCGACTAGCGCAACGAGATGCCATTGTGCAAGGCCCGGGCGGGCATTACAAGAAGCAATTATACGAAAAACAATTTTGCGACCGAAGAACTACGGACTACCTAAGTGCCCCGCGCCGAGAAGACCGACATCTCCCAAGCCCGCACCCATCAAAGCATTTGCCTCCACCCTGTTCGCGTGGTCGTAAACGATCGTAAATTTCTAATCAGAATAGTATTTTTCTCTCACACCAAACCAGTCAACAGTAATAATGTATTTTTCTCTCACACCAAACCACAGGCGGTGACATTGACTCGGCTTGGAAGGTCCTGCGGCTGCGCTCCTTCGACAGCTCCCAGGTGACCAAGAGAGTGACGGAGTCGAATCCGCGGCGGCAGTGGTGTGGAACCTGTGTACGAGCCCGGAGCCACCAATCCACCAATGTAGCGTCTGGAGGTGGGGATAACTGTGCCAAACCAGCCACCCGAAGCACAAGAAACCAGATTTCACGACTGAAGACACAAGCCCATAGATTCATTGAACAAATGCTTTCAGTATATCAGTACTTATTGTGAAACAGTGAAAGCGTTGCATGACCCGTAGGACCAACATAGTACTACAAAAGAAAGACTATCCAAATGGGGAAAAGATACTTCTACAGTTATACTCTATCCCGTTGGTGCTATTGATTCTTATGTTTTTTTTAGCAAAGTTCTTATGCTCATCGCCTGGTTTTCTTGAGAAATGACAAGATGTTACTCGTGCTCCCATGGTTGGCCTTCTTCTTCTGATCACCTAGAACAATGTGAACATCCTGCCAAAAGTACAAAGAAAAAAAAAATCTTGTTCTGATCAACATAAACCATCACAAAAATCTTTATACAATTTTAATAGTGTTCGTTCACTTTGTGGTGTCTGTACAGTGTAGTGTCAAGCTAAGACAACATATTAGATAGGAAATAATATTTAATTATCGCATAAGGTACGCTTTTCTTTTTTTGAAAGTAAACATAAGGTACCAGTTTTTCTGTATATAGAAATGAAATATACCTCTGCTCTAAACGAGAATGACCTTCTTATGGTCCTTGGGCTGTCCTCAAAATTTGCTGATACCACGGTATGTTCTTTTCCTAATAAGAATTGAACAGACATAGAAGATCTATCATGACTCCAGGAAATGACAATGGATGAACAAACACAAAAGATTAACATATATTTTTTACCTTATTATTAAGCCTCAAGTAGAATTGTAATAATACATTGACATAAATTTCAAGGCATACAAACACTCATACAATTTCATTTTTTCTACAAAGACAGTATTGTCCCCTCTGTTGATGAGTTTAGCAATTTATGGTCAGGCTCCTTGCTAGTTGCTACAGAATAATTATTCAAATAACATTGCCAATTTTTTGCTAAGCTGTTTCTTTAAAAGAATGAAGATAACCATAAGGGATTACTTAGAGAAACAGTGCTATACTAAGAGCGATATAATCTTATATAAATATGCCCAGAAAACTACATATTACTATTACCGGTGGCTGGTTGAACATCATATGGCTTGAGAGTGAGGGTAGCTCCAGATACTGTTGGGCCAGTAATTTCCGGAAGTCGTGGATCGTCTTTACTATCATATAAATATAGCAAAAATCATTAAATGGTGCGGCCCATACGTGAAATAATAACAAAATGATCAAAATTAACAAGTAACAAAAAAAAACCTCGAACCAACACCGTTTCCCAGTTTGGACCTTTGAGTAGCTGTTGAAAAATATAGCAGACACACCAAATCAATAATGGCATTTTTTTGAACGAATCATCAATAATAATATAACCAGTCAATTTTGAAATAATTGAGCGAAATGAAACTGAATAAAAAGGTACACTGTTCAAAACAAAAAGTATGCAATCCCTGTTTGCTATTTGGATGGACCAAAAGATGATGTATATATGTAAACAAATAGTATAATTGATACTAAACTTTTGTGACTAGAAATATTCAGACAGGAATCACATTAGACAATTTGAATACAAAATAAACAGGAGAGCTGCTTATCTTTCCATTAAGAAAAGAAATAATGTCTAAGAACAATACAATAGGGCAAAATCATGAGACACCCGACAAATTGTAAGAGAAAAACCATTAATAAGATGTTTGTGCTAGAAACTAGAACTACCAAATCAGAACACAACTGATCCACAGGACAATACAAAAATACACTAATTGCATCTGTAATGTTATAGTCTTTCATTTCTCTGATGAACATTTGCTAAGGGAACTAAATTTTCGTTTCGAAGGTAGGTAAATTGCTTTAGTTGCAAGCATGGATGCTAATGGTTCAGTAAAATGTGAGGTATAAATAGTTTGCAAGAAAAATTAAGAAGGTTTACATTGTGAGATGTAACGACGATGATATTGAATGGCATCAGGGTCCCCTCGTACAGTCAAAAGCTTCAGAGAAATGGCATACTGTTCGCATGTCAAAAGCCTCTGGTGCCATGAACAGACCATAACAAAATTCAGTAAATCATTAAGGTTTCATTTGATCTTTGCCCATTGGCAGCCATCGTAAAGTTTTACTAACTATGAAAGAAATATGATGCAGCATGCATATGTTAATGCTGACTTCGTAATTAATAAAAGAGTACTCTTAATAAAATTGTAGTAGCAGAGAAGAAATGAAGTTCTGATCTGAACAACACGTAAGTAATGAGTACTTATTCAATTGGAAATCAGAGTCTGTTAATCAGCGCTTTACTTTGCAAGTAAACAAGAGAAGTCCAACCTGGTTCAAGAAGTTGATCTTTCGTTCTGTCTGTGTGACGTCAGTCTTCTCCTGCAGCTTGTGCTCAAGCTTGGATGAAACAGTCCCCAAGTGATCAATCACAGCTACCACCGCGTCACATATGTAACCCTTTGTACCCTCCAGAATCCTTCACATGCATGAAAGCAGAGCACACACATAATAATTCCATGAAAAAGAGGTGACGTGTCCTGTGAACCAATGTCTTCGTGGGGTAACAGAATGAGGGTAGCAGAAGAGGGAGCGGCGGCGCTGCTTACAGCTTCTTCTTGTCGGTGTTGAGGAACGCCTTCTCGCAGCAGTCCGCCGCTTCGTGCAGCTGAGACCGCAGATCCTTGAGCTCCTGCACGGCCCAAGACGGCAAGACACGGCAGCCTGTAAGCTTACCAACAAGGCCGCGCCGAGCCGCGACAGGAACAGGACACGACACGGCCGAGCAAAACTGACGAACCGCTCAACGTACCCTGAGCGCGCTGTCGAAGCTCTCGGCGCCGGGCGCGCCTAGCCGCGACGACGACCTGTCGAACGGCATCGGGAACGCCACCCCTGGCTGCTGCATCCCCGCCTCGCCGGCCTCAGCGTCCATCTCCGACCTTCCCTCCCCACGCAGGCACGCACTCCCCGCTCGCGGCCCCAAGCAACGCCTGAGGCGGAAACCAGGACGAGAGCACTGTAGCGATGTGTCGCCGCTCCCGGACCCCTCAGCTTCGGCTTCACAATGGGTGCAAGCTAGCTAGCACAGAAATGGCATACGCAGACGAGCGCGAAGTGAGCGTTCGGGGACAAATAAACCGGGGGCAAGGAGACAAGGCGCCCAGGCGGTCGCGTGACCTCCCTTTGGCGCGGGGCGGCGGCTCCGCACCGGGAGGCACACCGCCCACACGATGACGCGAAGACGACGGGGTTTCTCGTGGCGTGGAAGCGCGCGTCCCTCCTCGAGGACCGAGAGGCTCGGACGCTCGGACGGCGCGGCGCCGTGCACAGGGCTCGTCACGGGCGCGCTGCTACTTCCTCTTTTCTTTGGGACGAATGGCGCGCTGCTGCTGCTGCTGCAGCTGCCAGCAGCCGGTGCCGGTTGGATTCTTGTGTCTAGCGTTTTGTTTGGTTTGATTCAGGCGGCACGTGTCCATCCTGAATCCTGATTAAGGAATCTGGTGTTTGTTTAGTGGCTCCATCACCATCACCGATTCACCGACCGGAGAGCTTCTTTGTCGCCATTGTTCAGTGTTCACACCTCCCATCTGGCGGGGTGACGAGTGCAAATACATGCAGAACTCAGGGGGCAATCTGCAAACCAGACATCTGATGTTGCGTTAGTGGACTAGAGAGCTCCGGTTCACATCCGGTGCCGTGCGGCGCATCAAGACGTCGGAGGCCAAGCAGTTCTTCGTGTTCCTCCACACGCGTCGCCCATCGCCGCGTGCCTCTCAATCCCGCCTCGTTCTGCAGCGATTCTCGCTTGTGCGCAGTCATGATGGCGTGTGCCCTCGCCGTCGCCCAGCCTGCGGCATCTCTCGCGCCATCCGGCAAGAGGAGCCTCTCCGGCGGCCGTCCCCCACGGCTGCCATCTCCCAGACTTTCAGGTAAAATTGCCTTCAGATGGGCTGCTGTTTATTCCTCCTGGTTAATCTGCATAGAGGCCTGATGCGAGAGTTCACATGCATCATTGTGTTCTGCAATGTGTGCGTGGTGCAGACAAGCTAAGGAGCCGCAGTGTCGTTGCCAAGGCTGCGCAGGACAGTTCAGAATCATCCGGGAGCATAGTGAAATACGTCACGAGTTCTGTGAGTTTCTTGTCCTGGTGACTTGTGAGTCATGACTCATGAAAAGCTATTTAGCCATATCAAGCTTGAAGTTTGAGCTTCTTCAAAAGGGCCAAAAATTTCTTGCTCTCTTATGAATGTGCTGCGACTTGCCTCGTTGTCTTCAGTGTAAACTGTGTGGCTGTTGGCTAAGCAAACTTGGCCTTTCTCAAGATTGGGTGTTACTACTTCCAACTTAGCTGGGGACATCATGCTGACAATGCAGAAAACGGATCCATGTTTGCAGTTTTGAACATTACAAAGCTCACTTCCATGCCGGATGCATCAATCCTGCAGCTTTAGGGTTATGCTTTGTTTGGTGACATTAGTACTTCCATGAGGCACTGCGGAAGACTAACTAAACTCCTATAGTCGTATTGATTAATTTTTTTTTTCTTAAAAACGAATACAGTTCAGCACTGCGGAAGACATTTTTGGTCTAGCTGGTATAGGCTTTGCCGCAATAGCTGCATTATGGGCTTCAGTCAACCTCATTGAGGTACATTCCAAATGACATGTTGCAGCTTTCAATTCCTAACAGATGAGCGTTCACCTACAAGCCACATAAGGTTAATCTGGTCCATGTTTTCGTTCATCTTCAGATCATCGATAAGCTCCCGGTTCTTCCTCTTCTCTTTGAACTAGTTGGGATATTAGTTGCATGGGTAAGTTTTTGTCCCACCTTTAGGCTCCTAGGGTTTACTCTAAAATTTTACCATCTTTTCAAATGCTTTATATCATCGCAAGTAAGTTTTCCCGAGCCCTGATTATCAACTCTTGACATTTTCAGCTTTTCATCTACAACAATCTCCTCTTCAAGCCAAAGAGGTAATAACTACTACTGTTCCATTATGTTCGTTCATACAGCCATGCTATAGGTACGATTGGTCCATCCGATCAACGCACTACCATTAGTCCATTACATACGTGCAAAGCCGCAGCAGGCATGAGAGGATGACTGCCGGACCTCTTAGGATATACTCCCTCATTTCAAATTACAAGGCGTTTTGGCTTTTAGAGATACATAGCTTTTGTTGTGTACTTAGATATACACTATGTTTAAAAGCAATGTATCTAGAAAAGCCAAAACGTCATATAATTTGGAATGAAGGAAGTATTAAGAGATAGTATCTTTTCAAGAAAAAACATGTGAAATGATTTCAAGCATACCCCTACTAAATAATATGGTACACATCTCTTCTTTCAAAGCATTTAACTTCAGGTATAAAGAGGAAACGTATTGCAATAGGACAAACACTATTGACACGTTTGGTTGGAGATAATTGAAAGGAGGGAATGGAAGTTTGGAGCTAGA
Organism: Miscanthus floridulus; assembly: GCF_019320115.1. Classification (NCBI taxonomy): domain Eukaryota; kingdom Viridiplantae; phylum Streptophyta; class Magnoliopsida; order Poales; family Poaceae; genus Miscanthus; species Miscanthus floridulus. The sequence continues at coordinate 119,586,474 of NC_089584.1, forward strand.
ATTTTAGATTTTTTTTTTGTTTTATGAGAGTGGTTGTTTTGGTGGGAGGGAGAATGGGAGTTTAGAGACCAACTCATCAATCACTTCCCTAGAGAGAGGTGGTAGTTGGGTGTGAGTTGTGCTTTTAATGAAAAATGAATGTATCATCAGTCCATTATGTCTTTTCATATAATTTCCTACTTAAAAATCACACAAGATGACAAGATACATGGGATATACATTTTCTCTTCGACTCCCCTTCTTATTCTCTTCACTAACCAAACAAGGAATTTAGACTAAGAGTTAAATTTCCACTTGAATTCTTTCCATCAACTCCCATCACTAATTCATATATCCCTTTTCAGTAGTTGCCAAACGTGCCGTGTGAGATAAGTCTGCCAAGGCCATAGGCCAACATACTAAAACGGGAGAGTAATTTAGGACCTGTTTGGCAGGGCTCCTCTCTGGCTCCGGCTCCTCCTCCTCCAGAGGAGCCCTGCCAAACGTTTTCTTGGAGGAGCCGTTTTTCAGTAAAAAACAGAGGAGCCGGAGCCGTTTTGAAGGTGGCTCCTCCAAAACGGCTCCGGCTCCTCCGAAGGAGCCGCTCAGGAGGAGCCGTGACAAACAGGCTCTTAGAAGTAGCCGTACAAATATAAGCATTGTAGTTAACTGGTATTGCTCGATTCATCACGGGTCCTATTTTGCGTTTTGGATTGATTAGTTCATATTATCTGCAGGGAAGAATTTCTGAAGAACATAAAAAACTCAGTATCTCAAATCCTGGGGCAGTAACCTTTGCAGGCGACAGTAGACAGCAAGCATTCTGTCATGGGTTCTCTGCAAGCGTACCGAATGCAATTATGCAATATAAACAGTCTGCAAGCTATGAGTGTTGCCATTTTTTACTCTACATAAGCACTACCAATTTTCTGTACAGGTTAGTGTGATTAAAGCCGTTTTCCTAGTACCAAAACTTGGACTCGGACCTCTTGTTGTACGAGTCTAATGAAAACAGACACCCGGATTCTTCCTGTACTGAATGCTTCGGCTATTCAATTCCACGTACAAGGACGAAGGGGTATTTACATCTGAAATCATGGAAACAGCGCAACAAAGAAGAAAAGATGTCAAAGAGATTCAGTAATGGCCAGCGGTGAATGAGGACGCCGTTACAATTATCCTGTGGGTTGGCAATCAAACATCACAGTTCACAAGGCAGCCAAAAGTTGTAGAGCCATGGAATCGATGTAGCACATGTCACCTTGGTGCTAAAAAGATCATGCGAGTTCAAAATAACATCAGTGCAACAACGACAGATGAGTCCATCTCTGCATTGATACCTTTTCTTCCTTTGACTTTTGATTTTGAAATAAGCACCCACCCAGCTGTGCTCCTCTTGTAAGGACATCCTCCCCAGCCAAGTTGTTGTGGTTTGTGTGCGGCACGCACACTTTGCAAAAACACAAACATCAGCTACATCTTGGCTCGAATCAGGTGGATGGCAAATGATAAAATTTCGAGAGGGAAAGAAAAGAGAGAAACTACAATGTAGAAAATACGACAAGGTTGAATGCATTTATGACTAAACTAACTATCCAGATTCCAGCATTACACTTATTCTGACCAATGAGAATAAATTTGAATTCTCTAAAATATAAATTATATCTATCAAGACTGATACAGGTATCTGATAAACATGTTAAAGGGGTGAAAACACGATTCCCTTGATCATTGCAACACCCTGAGTACAAACCTGGAACACCCAGGCTTCAGTTTTTGTCCAAAAAGCCAGTAACAGGTTTTCCAGCATTACTGCTGGAACTCTGCGGATATATTTTTACAACAGGTACATCTAATTTTGAATATGGTACTTGAGAAACACCATTTACCTGTCCAGGATAGCCAGATGTTTCAGATTTGATTGCCATGGAGTTCTCTGCAGGGGAGAATAATCAGGATTAAACTCATCCTAGCCCTAGAAAGCAAACAGAAAAGGATGTATCTCTTCACAATATACACTCTAGCCTTCCTAGGTTTACTAATGGATTCTCAGTTCCCAGATAAAATGGAAGAAAGTACTTGTATAAATGAGCTAGCAAGTCACCAAGTTCAACTCTTAAGTCAGACAACACAAGACCATGTAAAACCATTCAGTCAGATGGATCCATATATTATGCAATGCTGGCAAATATCACTGACCGAACTATCTTTCTATTCTCTTTTTTATAATAAAATAAATTGCACAGTAGGGGCCTCCCTTACTGTATTCCCCCTCTCAAAAAAAAAATCACTGATGTGAAGTAACAAGATGAGGTCACGTGTAAGGATTTCGCATTAGCAATTAGCATGGTGGATAGGAACATTTGGTGTACCTTTCCTTCTTCCTTTTACCACAAACTTGCGGAGGCATTCACGGAATTCTGTCAGCACAACTCTTTCTTGTTCTGCATACAGTGCAGATTGGTTTTGGTTGACAGTTACTGTCTGCTGAGGAACAGCATTTTGAGAAGTCGTAAACACTGTATCTTGTTCGTCACACATTTTCTCGAGCACTTCTTCGTCACACAACAGTGCTAGTGTTCCAGGAGACATAGGTCTATTGGACTTCTGATCATCAGCGTAGTTAGGTCTGGATTCTTCTAGAATAGCTTTGCCCGTATGAGTTCCTCTACTTGAATGGTCATCAATTGATGCTTTTTGATCTGGATCTTGATTATTTCCTTCTCTATCATGGTTTGTCAATGCTAGGGAATCTGCCGTGTCACCTTCCTTCTGTCCTCCCCTTTCATCTTCCTTCTCGCCAACCCTCTCTTCCATCATTTTCCGGCCTGTTATTTTAATAAAAATAATACAATGAGCAGCACATAACCATCCAATTAATGCCCATTTAACCATTTTGCAGACTCTGTTTATAATCCATTAATCCTCTATGTTGTTCTTGGTTGCATTCTCTTAACATACAGTAGTGCATACTTGCAGGTCTCAGGGGGAATGAAATAGTGCTACATGTAATCTGTGTCCATACTTATATTGATAAATAAATAAATATAGCACATTGAAGGACAGAAGTGAAAATATGCAGTGAAACGCTCACAGATGATCTAAGAAACAGAAAGTGTGATTGTACATATCAACTGCTTGCCAACTCTCATGCAGTTTCAACAGGAAAAAGGCAAATGGTAACCTTGACCATGATATGTAGCGCTTAGTAATTTATAGAGTATAACATAACAGTATATATTAGAGGTAATAGCTGCACATCCAAGCAAAACCCAAATAACTCAATAACAATAAGTATCCCACGTTTATTTTCTGCATGGAGAGATGAAGCACTAACACTTTTGTCCCTATATCTTATCTTCTGGTTGTTGTCAAAATAAACTTTGATAAAGCACTTCACCAGCATCCAAATTCCAGGTTCAGGAAATGATGTAAACTTATAAACAAGTCAAAACAAAAGATCGAATCCAACGTTGAAGCAAGAAAAGAATAACTTGCATGTACATGGGACAAGTTAATATTGAAACAAACAGGTGCTGATCTATGTGAGTTACTTCACTGCATATCAACAAGATAACTCATGGATACAGAACTGAATGTCACTTTCTGTTTCTAAGTCGCAAAAGGTAAAATAACGTAAAGACGAGCAGTACCAGCATATGTTTTTGCAGCCTCTCCTGATACCACCACTAAAAGCTTGCATAGCTCCTTTATGTCCTCTTCTTGGACAATGTCTGCTAAAAGGGGCCTGAAGTGGGATGGCAGAAACCCATCGTAGAAAACAAATATGGTAGGCATTCTATGAACACGTTATATAGCTTATGGACAGTTACCTGTAGGTAACTTTAAAGGGGCCCAGAGTTGGAGGATGTGCAGACTGGCTTGTTGGAATTGAACCATCAGGTACTGCATTTTTCTGATAAATAGACTGATTAAAGTGTGAAGTACATACAACTAGTTTCAACAGAGTCTCATAATAATTGCTGCCACAAGTAGCTTTGTCTTATCTCCTTATAAAAAAATCAATTTTAATTTGCAATTATGTTCTAGATAATTCGAGGTTCTCCCACGAAAATAGAAAAAATGAATTCCGTAAGGTGCATTTATCTATAAAAAAACTCAACTGGTGGGGGAAATACCACCCCACAGCTTTGTACTAAGAAGAAACCTCAGCAAAACCGGCTGAGAAAACCTGCAACTACCTACCACAGACCGGCACCCTACCCATGCATGTAAATACCATTCCGGTACCAGCCGTAATGTCTCCTACCAGTGAAGGACCGGCACAGCCAACACTGTATCCTGTACCGGCCAGAATCCCGGCCACTTCCGCTAGTTCCGGCTATTCCATGTGGAATCTTCCGTTTCTTGGTTTAGGTACTGTCCTGCCACAGCATTTCTTGCAACGTGTAATGACTCCTGATGGTCCTGTACTCCTGCAGCGCACACCCTCCAGCAAAGGCAGCAAGGGCCCTACTTTTTCTCTCCCTGCGAAGTGCGAACGCTCCAAGCTCTGTACTGCTGGGCCATAGGGTGTGTGTTTGTGCAATCTACACCTAGAACCTCGTTTTATTTCTTCATTAGCCTTTTGTTTTAGGCTTGTTGCCTGCAATCCACAACTCCAACGCTTGTACCAGAATGCATGCTTATATCATGTACATGTTATTGTTAATTGTAAATATATTTGTCATTTTATTTATTGTATCCCGGAATGGTACACTGGTATCATCCGGTACCGAAATGTTTCATTCCAGTGAGCAAACCGGAATAGCAGCCGGAATGGCATTGATAAGTATGACCCTATCCCTTTTTGCAGAGGCACAGTGATTTTTATTTGGGTACAAGGCAGGATTTGAACCCCAGCTGTGGTACGATTATTACTCAGTGACCAACCACAGGACTACTAGTGTGTTTGCACATTTATCTACTAGAAGTAGAGTATAAGGAGCTAACACTGGCAGTCTGGCACACTGCTTTGTCACGTAAAAAAGAAAAGTTTTGAGACACTATTCATCAATTCAATTCATGGAATAAAATTCACTCCTAGTGATGGAACAAAGCACTTCAGCTTGCTCCTGAAGACAATAAGGCAAGAACACAAAGCCATTCCCAGATAAAGAAATGAGGTGAAAACAGTGCACGTTCAAGTCTTAGGCATGTCCATTACCTGAGGTATGTGATAATTCCTGTGCGCTACATGTTCCTTATTTGAATTGTCAAGTGAAGGATCAATATGTTTCCTCTTCCTTGATGTGGAAGGAGAAGGGAATCCTGTAGCTCCAATAGCACCATTTACAGCTGCATTTGTCGCCTGCTGCATGTTAATTGCATTTTTGTGATCCCCTTGGAAAAGATTTCTTCTCTCTTCACTTCCTTCAAAATTCTTGCAATCCATACACTTGCAATTTGCAGAGCATAGTATATTAGCTTGGAAGCACTCGCAGTACTTCTTGAGGCATCCTGACTTCTTGCAGTGGCACCCTTTATTATGCTTCCCTACTAAAGGGAGATCACTAGACACATCCTGGCAATTTCATGGACTAGAATTAATGCCACATGTCATGGAAGCACAATAACATGGCCTAAATGAAATGCAATAATGAGATAATGTCTGTATTTGATAGTAAATAGAATAGGGTTAGGGTCTAAGGTTAGTGGAATAGCATATTTGATTTATCAAAGTCTCATCAGTTCCCAATTACTATTGCTAGCTATGAATAACAAGAGAAAATATGGATGTGGCCTTCCTATTGAAAACATTATTCCTTTTCAACTAAAAATACTACCTGCGTCCTACAGTCTAAATTTCTTGTTACTTAAGGTATCAATAGTCTCTGATGCATCCTTTCTACCATCGTTTTTTCTAAGAATACGCTATAGAAAATCAATAACATTATAATTACACTAAAGCACTTTTCACTGGCGAATCCATGAATATTGTTTTTTAATAAATATAAGTAGATTTTGTGTAGAGATGAACAAATTGCAAAAGTTGATGTATTCTAGAACAGCTTGTTTTTTTGGCTGGAGGTGCACTTCATATTAGTATAAGCGGAAGGAAACAAAACATGCACTTCTTTACTAGGGAATAGGTGGCAAACATTTTGCAGGGAAGACTGAATATTGGACTTTTCACCAGCCTTGTCTTCTTCCTACCTTGCCAGGATATATTTTTTACAGAAAGCTTATCAATAATAGTTTAATAAAGAGACAAGAGCTTGATTAAGGTTCAACAATAGCAATTTTCCATCTCAGACAATGTCAAATATGGTATGTTGATTTTAATTTTGAGGATTTAAATTTGGATTTACAAAATGCCAAGCACACACACAAATCTAATACATTGATACACATTTCCAAAGAGGCACTTCAGAGTAACTTAGAGAAAATGAGTTACAGGCATGAATTCTTCAAAAATAAATAATTTTAAGATGTCAGGTATTATCATGAAACTTCTCGTATAAATTTATTGCAATGCTCTCCTTTTTCCCTTCAGCTAGAAGGGTCTTTCAATTCAAATCCTCTCAATTAGAATAAACTATGACCTCTAAATGAGCATGGGCATCGCTATAACTAACTGAAACTCGAAGGAAAAACAAATGGCAATAAATGTTCCTTTAGAAAGTAACTATGCGAACAATATTTGGACAACAGAACATACATTATTCCTATTCGTATGTGGGCTGCTCCCAATCTTAGGCCTGAAAGCATCTGGATTACGCTCCAATGTAGCTTCAATAGCTTCACGCCTGGCAACCTCATTCTCAGGATTATTAAAACAGTTGGTGCAGTTGCACCCATCACAGTGAGTACCAGAAGCGAAGCATTCACAGTACCTGTAAAAGGAACCATAAAAAGATTTCAGATGGATAAGTATATACACAAGATGCCCAGCTGGAAAAAAAAATCAACAACAGTACATTCTTTGAACTTGGAGGTCAAAACAATGACACACTTTATAGATTTGTAAAGGTATGCAGAGACAGAAATTAGGGTTTTGGAGACGATATGAAGGATTGAAAGGATGCTAGAAAGATTACTGGAATTATTTGTATTACAATTACTTGTACTCATCTAACCTACATCTACATGTATGTGTCTACTAAGTTGTTTGCTATATTCATCTAACCTACATCTACGAGGAGAACACTATCCACATGAGAAAACGTCCTTTGCTATATTTCATTCTTCTCAAGCTAAGGATAGAATCTGACTTACAAGTCCTTTGCTATATTTCATTCTTCTCAAGCTAAGGATAGAATCTGACTTACAACTTCAAACATCTGGAGTTCCTGCAGTTGCAGCACTTCTTCTTCGTGGGAGTGCTATCTTTTCCTTCATAGAGTCTTGCTCGTGGTTTTGGTGACTCTGGTTTCCTACATGACAAGGTCCCAAAGCATAATTAGAACACTGGAGCAAGATGCAAATTTCAAAGAAAAAACTTGAAATATTTGGATCTTCAGCAGGGAGAATGCGCTGAAACTTTCCTAGAAGAGTTAGTTTAAGATCAATAAGCTCATCTAACGCAAATATGTGTCTTCGTTTCCAAGGAATGACAAGTCCACAGTAAAATTTGGAAACTGCCTCGTGGTGACACTCAGGAAATCAGAAACATTCCCACGTTCAGCGTATGAATCAAGACGACAACGGGCTCTGTCATCGAGCACAATGAGCTCCGTACCAAACAGAGAGGCGGAAGTTTCAAAACTTCTAAATCTCAGAACGGGGACACTCACAAGGGAACGGCGACCGGGGGGCGCTGGACTGGCTGCGGCAGCATCGGACGAAGCTGCGGTACAGGGACCGCCAGCGGCACCGCGTGCCGCGGGAGCGGCACATGCCCCACCACCTGGTGCGGGCGCATCACCGGCAGCACCCGCTGGTGCAGCTGCTGCGGCACCCCCATCGGCACGGCAGCCCTCACGTGCTGCGGATGCTGGAAGCCCACGGGCAACGCCCTCGGCTGCAGAGCCCTAGATACGGCGGCGGCCGCCGCCGCCATCGCGGGGTTCCCCGCCAACGCCGCCGAGTTGAAATCGAGCTGCCTTACCAGCTTCTTAATCGGCGGCTGCATGGACGCAGCGGGCACGGGAGGCCTCTGCGGCGGCGGAGGGCCGCCCTGCTCCTTGCCCGCCATCTACTCAACCCGGCAGCTACAGGATCAAAACGCCTCCGCCCACCGGTAACGTCAACACAAACCCAATTCGCGGCGACCGCGGGGACCCGCGGCGGGATCGCGGCCGCCGGCTCAAGATCGAAGGGGGCGGAGGCCCCGCAGCCGAGTGCGGGGTGGCGGCGCTCGCCACGAGCTCCGACGCGGGTTTGCGGCGGAGGGGAATGGCGGATTTTGAGAAGCTGGTGTGGGGGTAGTGGATTTTCCCTGTCTCCCTGCTGCTCTCGACTGCCCTCTTCTCTCTCTTGGCACCCCTCCCCCCTTTCTTTCTCTCCCACTCTTCCCTTTCGAAATCAAATTCATACTCGACGGCCGGATCCGAGACGCGACCCGCCATCCGACGGCGGAGACGAGGCTGGCCAGCATCCTGCGGCTCGAATTCATAGATGTGGGGTTGTTGGACCGCTCGCCGTTCGATTCGACGGGTTCGGAATTGTTCACCTCGCCTTTAGGCGCACGCAGCGTCCCCTGCTGACACGTGGGCCACAAGGACGGGGATCCGGTGGGGCTGCGCAGTCGGTGTGAGGGCGCGGAGAGGCGGCGGGGTCTCTGCCGCGCAATGTGATCCGTCCTGTCACTCGTGGTGTTCTTTTTTCTGGGAAAAGCACCGATACCTGGTTTACGCAAGTCTGTGTCTCATGACACATGGGGCCAGATAAGGAGTGATATGTCAGTTTGTTTTCATTCGGATTCGCGGGAAGGTACACTTTGTAGCGTGAAAATCTCGCGCGAGGGTTTTAAAAGGTGTGACTAGTCTTCGGTTTCAGTATTCACAAAAAAAAAAGGGTCTTCGGTTTCAGTGGAGGCCAGTAGGCCGCTGTTGAGCCCGTGGAGATCGCCATTTTTGGTTCGTGGGCCTCTCCATGGCCTCCGGCCATTTCTGCTTTCGGAACTCGGAAGGGAAGGCCCAGGCTTCAAAATCTAATTTTGTGCTGATATTTTAGATACTGGGTTTTGACTTTTGAGTACTCGATTTAACTGTTACAAAGAAAGAATACTCAAGTCTTGAATATAAATCATGAATAATTTTTAAGTTGCTGAGTTTAAAAATATAAAACCATATAAATAGATTTGTATTGAAAAATACTTTCACAAAAATATGCATATATCACTTTCCAATAAATATTATTATAAAAATAAGAAGTGTGGGGGTATATGCTCGGCAGTCCACCGAGGGGTGTCCCACGATGGTATATTTGTCGGTGGGGATGCGCGTAATCAGGAACCAGATGGTGACACAAGGCGCAGAGACAGCGATTTAGACAGGTTCGGACCGTCTGATCGACGTAATACCCTACGTCCTGTGTCTTTGGTGTATTGTATTGAATACATGATGTATGGATCTAGATGGATCGTGTCTGCTAGGGGACCCCTGCCTCTCCTTATATAGTCTGGAGGGACAGGGTTACAAGTAAAGTAGCCTATTTGGTACTATACAATGTCTTGCGGTGCACGCCGAGCAGCGCCGTGCACGCCTTGATCTTGTGGGCTGGGCCACCTCCGATGGTGCGGCCCAAGTCTTGGGGGCTATACCCCCACAGTTAGTCCCCGAGCCTGACAGTAGGTGATGCAGTCACGTGGTGCCAGGGTCATAAAGTATAAGACCAGCCGAGCAGGTAGCCAGTCCCCGGGCATAGCCTCGAGGTGAGAACAAGCACATTCACCGCAAGGTGAAGTGTGCCCACTTAGTCTCCGAGTCTGCTGGAAGATGAAGAATGAATCTTGTAGCAGGGTCAAAGAAGTCTAAAAGCTTGCCGACGTCGTCTGACATGCGCGTATCAAGACCCCAGACATGCTGCCCAAGATCAGCACCCTGATCCGAACAGCATGGAGCAGCTTGATAGCATACCGACGAGATGTAGCAAGATCCAAGTAGCAAGGGAGTCCCCGACGTCGCTGGCGATGACCGAGCACCGAGGAGCGAGGAGTCCCTAGCGTTGCTGGCGATGTCCGAGCACCGAGGAGCGTGGAGTCCCTAGAGTCACTAGCGATGTTCGAGCACCGAGGAGCGTGGAGTCCCCGACGTCGCTGGCGATGACCGAGTACCGAGGAGTCCTCGGCGTCCTGGCGATGACCGAGCATCGAGGAGCGAGGAGTACCCGGCGTAGGCGGTGAGGTCCAAGCACCGAGGAGTCCTCGGCGTAGGCGACGATGTCCGAGCACCGAGGAGTGAGGTGTACCCGGCGTAGGCGGCAAGGTCCGAGCACCGAGAAGTCCTCGCCGTAGGCGGCGAGGTCCGAGCACCGAGGAGTCCCCGGCATAGGCGGCAAGGTCCGAGCGCCGAGGAGTCCCCGACGTAGGCGGCGATGTCCGAGCACCGAGGAGTCTTCGGCGTAGGCGACGAGGTCTGAGTACCGAGGAGCGAGGAGTCCCCATCATAGGCGGTGAGGTCTGAGCACCGACGTAGCTGACGACATCCGTGCGATGCAGTGTGCCCACTTAGTCCTCGAGCACGAAGAATCTGAGGGCCGAGGAGTAACCGGTGTCGCTGGCGATGAAGCACGAGCGACGAATAGTCTGGTCGACTGGTCGGCGGTGAAGTGAACATTGAGTAGAAACAACCGGCGAATAGTCCGATCCACTGGTCGGTGACGGAGTCCATGAACCAAGCGGTCCGACCAGTTGATCGCTGGTCGATCAGACGTAGGTTACTCCTCAGCGCTCGGATTCTTTGTGCTCGAGGACTAAGTGGGCACACTTCACCGCACGGACGTCGTCAGCTACGTTGGTGCTCAGACCTCGCCGCCTACGCCGGGCACTCCTCGGTGCTCGGACCTCGCCGCCTACGCCAAGGACTCCTCGGTGCTCGGACATCGCCGCCTGCACCAGGGACTCCTCGGTGCTCGGACCTCGCCGCCTATGCCGGGGACTCCTCGCTCCTCGGTGCTCGGTCATCGACAGCAACGCCGGGGACTCCTCGCTCCTTGATGCTCGGTCATCGCGAGCGACGCCGGGGACTCCTCGGTGCTCGGTCATCGACAGCGACGTCGGAGACTCCTCGGTCATCGCCAGCGACACCAGGGACTCCTCGCTCCTCGGTGCTCGGTCATCGCCAGCTACGCCGGGGACTCCTCGCTCCTCGGTGCTCGGTCATCGACAGCGACGCCGGGGACTCCTCGCTCCTCGGTGCTCGGTCATCGCCAGCGACGCCAGGGACTCCTCGCTCCTCGGTGCTCGGTCATCGCCAGCGACGTCGGGGACTCCTCGGTGCTCAGATATCGCCGCCTACGCCGGGGACTCCTCGCTCCTCGGTGCTCGGTCATCGACAGCAATGCTGGGGACTCCTTGCTCCTCGATGCTCGGTCATCACCAGCGACGCTGGGGACTCCTCGCTCCTCGGTGCTCGGTCATCGCTAGCAACGCCGGGGACTCCTCGCTCCTCGGTGCTTGGTCATCGCCAGTGACGTCGGGGACTCCTCGGTGCTCGGACATCGCCGCCTACGCCGGGGACTCCTCGCTCCTCGGTGCTCGGTCATCGACAGCGACGTTGGGGACTCCTCGGTGCTCGGACATCGCCGCCTACACCGGGGACTCCTCGCTCCTCGGTGCTTGGTCATCGACAGCGACGCTGGGGACTCCTCGCTCCTCGGTGCTCAGTCATCGCCAGCAACGTCGGGGACTCCCTTGCTGTTCGGATCTTGCTACGTCTCATCGGTGTGCTATCAAGCTGCTCCATGCTGTTCGGATCAGGGTGTTGATCTTGGGCAGCACGTCTGGGGTCTTGATACGCGTATGTCAGACGACGTCGGCAAGCTTTCAGACTTATTTGACCCTGCTACAAGATTCATTCTTCATCTTCCAGCAGGCTCAGGGACTAAGTGGGCACACTTCACCTTATGGTGAATGTGCTTGTTCTCATCTCGAGGCTACGCCCGGGGACTGGTTGCCTGCTCGGCTAGTCTTCTACTTTATGACCCTGGCACCACGTGACTGCGTCACCTACTGTCAGGCTCGGGGACTAACTGTGGGGGTATGGCCCCCAAGACTTGGGCCGCACCATCGGAGGTGGCCCAACCCATAAGATCAAGGCGTGCACGGCGCTGCTCGGCGTGCACCGCAAGACATTATATAGTACCAAATAGGCTACTTTACTTGTAACCCTGTCCCTCCAGACTATATAAGGAGAGGCAGGGGTCCCCTAGCAGACACGATCCATCTAGATCCATACATCATGTATTTAATACAATACACCAAAGACACAGGACGTAGGGTATTACGTCGATCAGACGGCCCGAACCTGTCTAAATCGCTGTCTCTGCGCCTTGTGTCACCATCCGGTTCCTGATTACGCGCACCCCCACCGACAAATCTACCATCGTGGGATACCCCTTGGTGGACTGTCGACGATATTCTGTTGATAGTTGGCGCGCCAGGTAGGGGTGTGCGCTTGATCCATGGCGAGCCAGATGGATCTCAAATCAACAACGCGTTCTCATCGTCAATCTCGTGGAGATCCATCCCGGTCCACGACGACGATTCATCGCTGCTACACCAGCCCCTGCGACAGCAGATCCGATCTCGGAACCACCTCCGAGGTTGTCTTCACCAACAACTCGCCGCTGCTGCCCTCATCAGCCCTCGTCGACGACTCGCTGCCGCTGCCCTTATCGACGACTCGCTGCCGCTGCCCTCGGCGGCCTTCGCCGACATCTTTCGCCGACATCCCTCGCCGTCGACTCGTCCTCACTGCTCAGCGGCCTTCGCCGACATCCTTCGTCGACGTCTCTCGCTGTCGACTCGTCGTCACCGCTTGGCGGCCTTCGCCGACATCCTTCGCCGACGCCCCTCGCCGTTGTGTCGTCGTCATTACTCGGCGACCCTCACCGACATCCCTCGTCGCCGTCGAGCTGCAAGCGAGCTGCCCGCGTCGCCGACCAGATAACGCCATACGCCGCTGACCAGACACTCTGTCTAAAGCTAAGTCACGTTTTAATATTCTTTTAAATATTCTCCAATCTCCGTATATCGTCATAATGTTTCTCCGAACTGTTTTCTACATGTTTGCTCTCCAAACGATTTTCCGAACCCCTGAACAGTCCTGTTGATGCTCGGACGCCTCCAGAGACGGCCCTGTCTCCGGCTCTTCCCTACACGTGCTACGGACTCCGCGCTCTGCGTTATGGGTGGTCGACAGCGGCTCCTTAGCGACGCCTGTTCCTCCTACATGTGCACGGGCTCCGCGCTCGACGTTATGGACTATGGGCGAGCTAGGGCTGAAGACTCAGCTACACACTAATTGTTCGGACGGTTTATATTAAACATAAATATATTTTCATGCCAATTGATCGCCGAACTGCATATGCCGTTTCATCACCATTGCTGATTTTTCTCTGGAGTTTATTTATTTTTACATCATGTACTACCCGTTCTACATATTTGTATTGTAGGATCATCGTCCAGGTGATCGGACCACCTGGTGCTCGGACTTCTCCACCGATCAACTGGTCGGACCGCTTGGTTCATGGACTCCGTCACTGACCAGTTGATCGGACTGTTCGCCGCTCGTGCTTCATCGCTAGCTACGCCGGTTACTCCTTGGCCCTCGGATTCTTTGTGCTCGAGGACTAAATGGGCACACTTCACCGTACTGACGTTGTCAGCTACGTCGGTGCTTAGACCTCGCCGCCTACGCCGGGCACTCCTCGGTGCTCGGACCTCGTCGCCTACGCCAAGGACTCCTCGGTGCTCGGACATCGCCGCCTACACCAGGGACTCCTCGGTGCTCGGACCTCGCCGCATATGCCGGGGACTCCTCGCTCCTCGGTGCTCGGTCATCACCAGCGACGCCGGGGACTCCCTTGCTGCTCGGATCTTGCTACGTCTTATCGGTGTGCTATCAAGCTGCTCTATGCTGTTCGGATCAGGGTGCTGATCTTGGGCAGCACGTCTGGGGTCTTGATACGCGTATGTCAGACGACGTCGGCAAGCTTTCAGACTTCTTTGACCCTGCTACAAGATTCATTCTTCATCTTCCAGCAGGCTCGGGGACTAAGTGGGCACACTTCACCTTGCGGTGAATGTGCTTGTTCTCATCTCGAGGCTACGCCTGGGGACTGGTTGCCTGCTCGGCTGGTCTTCTACTTTATGACCCTGGCACCACGTGACTGCGTCACCTACTGTCAGACCCGGGGACTAACTGTGGGGGTATGGCCCCCAAGACGTGGGCCGCACCATCGGAGGTGGCCTGGCCCACAAGATCAAGACGTGCACGGCGCTGCTCGGCGTGCACCGCAAGACATTGTATAGTACCAAATATGATACTTTATTTGTAACGCTGCCCCTCCAGAGTATATAAGGAGAGGCAGGGGTCCTCTACTCGACATCATGTATTCAATACAATACACCAAAGACACAGGACGTAGGGTATTACGTCGATCAGACGGCCCGAACCTGTCTAAATCGCTGTCTCTGCGCCTTGTGTCACCATCCGGTTCCTGATTACGCGCACCCCCACCGACAAATCTACCATCGTGGGATACCTCTTGTTGGACTGCCGACGATATTCTGTCGACAAGAAGTCAAAGTTATGTTTTGGAGACCATGTCGTTATCTAAAACGACTTAAATTACCAGTATAGAGAGAGTACACATATAAAGCATTGGTGTTTCCCTCAATTCGAAGGATCAAATATAAGCAAACACCATCAACAATAAACTCGCCAGGACATTGTCGCTTGTCACCTTGTGTGGGACATAGTCCCCGGGTACCTCACAAGGAAAGGAGAAGATCTAGTCCAACTAGAAATTCTTCCCATGTAATTCTAGTAACATTGCTATCATGTAATCCTACTAGTACTTTTACATTATAACCGACTAGAAGACTAGCCTCCTGGGCTATATAAAGCAGGGCAGGGCTTCCTAGATCGGCACCCAAGAGGAACAGACCTAACGGTCTAAACCCTAAGCGCATGGCACAATATACTTTCCACCTAGACTGGACGTAGGGACGCTATTCCGGCGGACCGAACCAGTATAAATTGTTGTCTCCACGTTCACCGTCGAGTTCTGCATACGCCGAAGCCCATCAACCATCGTCCCGGATAACCCCGTAACGAGTTGTCAATCATCAATCACCGACAGCTGACGCGTCAAGTAAGGGCTTTTGGCGTAATTGCGTTGAGAGCTCGGCGGAGTTCTAGGCCGTTCGTGGCAACCTGATTTTCCACAAGGGCTGACGGACTCGACATCACGGCAACGACAACCTTCCAGCAGCCAGCGACGGAGCTTCAGGTCTCCAGCAAACCAGCTCCGACTCGCCTGAATTCAGGAAGCAAGTCGGCTGGGAAGAACCCAGCGATTTCAGCCACCGTCTCGCATGCGTATCGACGAGTACATAGTCAAAGTGCTGAAGCCCTTAATCGTCGCCACGATGAATACGTCACGCTCAGTTGCATGCATCCGTACGTACAGATCCGTACAGATCCAAGTCTCTGGACTCCGTCGGGATCAATAAACAAAAGAAAGCCAGCGAATATGGCCATGCAGACATCGGCGACATGAACCAGACCGATCTAAAGCCCAAGCATCAAAATCAGAGCACAAGTCGGACTACAACGCGGCCTCCGTCTCCAACACGGCATCAACACTGGAATTTCCAAGTCAAGGTTTCGACGATCAAGACGTTGCTCTGATTACGAGCAAACAAGAAGCGTGTACAGGCCTTGCAAGTTATTTAATATAATCAAGGGGCAACTAGCATATACGTGTGTATGCATGCACAACATGCTACACGCCCAAACGCTCAGACAACAAGATCCCATCGGTGAGCAAGCAAACCAAGAAGGATCACCGTTCCCAGCGCTTGGCGTGCCTGTCGGCTGACTGGTTTACTTCGTCAACAACCTCCTGCTCGGGGCTCCCAAACCCGAAACGATTGATCGGCTGCTACTCATTCATGACCCCGACGTCAACATACAGGGGAACATACGTGCTGCCGCAGGACGACTGGACTCCGTCAGGCTACGTCACGACTCTGCACGACCGTGGGCTCCGGCCCTTTCACGGCCAACGCAGTTCGATTACACCTCTGCGACACGCCGACCACTCCACTCGGCCATCGATCGAGCTAAGTCACAGCTTTAATATTTTTTAAATATTCTATAATCTTTATATATCTCCGTATATATTATATGCGTGCCTCTACGGTCATACTATATTGCATTCTCAACTACTCACATAGCTCCGAA
Organism: Miscanthus floridulus; assembly: GCF_019320115.1. Classification (NCBI taxonomy): domain Eukaryota; kingdom Viridiplantae; phylum Streptophyta; class Magnoliopsida; order Poales; family Poaceae; genus Miscanthus; species Miscanthus floridulus. Next base: position 119,602,811 of record NC_089584.1, read on the forward strand.
TTTATAGTCGGGACTACACCTAATAGGTATATAACATGCACTCCGTGCATATCCCTTTTTTCGTGCAGCGCCGACTGCTCTAGTATTCTCTTCACGGCTGTAAAAATACTTGATGAGTAGTACAAAATCACGTTTGTAACGTATTGTTTCCTCACGGCTCACATGATCAATGTCATGAACCTCACCACCATACGCCAGAGATCCAAGTGCTTACACATACGAGGTCAACTACTCGAAAAATTTACACAGCCTAGCAAGGGCAAGACGCGAAAAATTTTACATGCATCTCATAATACTAGGATCCGCTCCCCACCTATTATTTTATATACATGGGATGTGCTCCCAACTTAATATCATGAATATCAATGACTACAAAACTTTGTATAATTATCTTGTAGGAAACCAGATCCAGGTGAGGTACACGCTTCCGTGGGCTGCCTTACTCGGACCACTACTTCGGTGGCTGAGGTACGTGCCTCCGCGGACTGCCTCTTGTCTACAACTCGCCACCAAGGTTCTTTGTCGGTGCTTGCCGACAACTCGCCACCGCGGCTCTTGTCAGCCCTCGTCGACAACTCATCCGCTGTGGGGGTATTAACCCCTATACCCTTACGGCTAGGATTGGGCCGGTCCGGACTAGGGGGTCCGGCCCACTAGAAGACGACGCGCGGCCCAGCCGATTTGCTCGGAGTCCCGCGCAAGGAATCAAGACAGACTTGGAGATCAAGCAAGATCCTGGTTGGTTAGAATAGGAATCCTTATCCGGCCACCTATGGCAATTGTAACTGGTTAGGATTAGTTTCCAGATCTGTAACCCTGCTCCCCAGACTATATAAGGCGGGCATGGGACCCCTCTAAAAAATCATCTCATTTACATACATCAATACAATCAGACATAGGACGTAGGTATTACGCCTTCACGGCGGCCGAACCTGGATAAAACCTTGTGTCTGTCTTGCGTCACTATCTCATTCGTAGCTTGCGCACCTGTCTGCCGATAATCTACTACCTTGGGCATACCCCTAGGTAGACTGCCAACCATATTTCATCGACAGTGGCGCGTCAGGTAGGGGGTGTGCGTACTGCTCCCCAGACGAACAAGATGGTCATCATCCCCGGTTCCATGGCTACGCCGAACGGCCTCACGTTCACCATCGACCAGATCACCTGGACCACTGGCTCCAACAACTTCATCGCCATGACCACGGAGGAGGCGCGGATCCAATCTGCGTCGACCACTGTTTCACCGGCATCAGCTACGGCTCCGACCACGTTGGACCTGGCTCCGGCCACACCAGCATCGTCTTCAGCCACGCTGACAACCCGTCGTTCGCTTCCTCGCTACAAAGGGAGGCAGATCGACAACACCGACCTGCTCGACTCCATCGATTGGGTCGGCACCAAGCTTGCTGAAACCCTAGCTCTGATAGATTCGATTCAAAATCAACCTACCGAGCAAGTAACCACTACCCACAACAGATCTACCCGACCAGCTCGGGCCAGTCGTCCTGCACGACTCGGTATGGATCTCGTGGTCACGTCTACTCCTGAAGGGCGCTCCGTTCGTCGCCGACCAGCCCCCGCAACGGGTCTCCGGCTCTCCAAGTGCGAAGCCTTGATGGAGAATTACTAGGCTCAGCCCTACGGCCTGCGAAACACTGCTTCCAACTATGCGCACAATATACAACGCTACTCGGATCTATGTTTTATACATCGACCTCGGCCAAAGCCACGCAACTTCGTCAACATGGTTCGGATCGAGGAGTATCAAGAAGGATCGGTCCACACAGTTCAAGAGGTCGGCTCAAGCTCCCCGTCCAGCATCGCATCTATTGGCTCCATCCACACTGAGCTTCAACGTCGTGACAATGAAGAAGTTGAATACGATCTGGATATCCCAGACCACTCCCCGGGTTTCCCACGATTCCCATCTTTCCCACCAAGGCGAGGAGACTTGATCAATGTCGTCAATAATGACGAACCATCGGCAGTTGGTGAAACAGAACAAGAAAGGCTAGCACGCGAAGCACGCAATATTGACCGGTTTAATCATAGACAAGCCGAAGCCGAGGCAGAAGAGGAGGCATGACGCATAAGGTTCCAGCCACGTGATCTCAACAATGCCTTTGATAGGGTAGGGGAAAAGCAGGTCTTCAGGACTCCAAGCGCCAACGTAGCTGTTGCTATGGCGACAATGCAACGACTACCCAATACCCTAGAAATCTAGGCAATTCGTGATGATGTACAAGCTTACCTGACGGCTGCTATAGCCTAGACCGTAGAGATTGCAAACCAAGCCCGGGCTCCATCCGTCTCTGTCGAATCAAGCCGCAGTCGCCAGTACTCAAGTCACCCACAGCCACCCAACCAACGTGGCTCGCGCAACAACGACCCATCAGACAACTGTCAAGGCAGAAACGGTGGTCATGATGGTGGTCGGGACGACAACTGCCGCGACTACTGGGACGACAACCGCCACAACAACCGGGACGATAATCGACGAGACAACCGCAACAATCGCCGTGATAACCGCGGTCGCGGGGTCAACCAGGGTGGCAATCGGGATCGCCGTGATGGCAACGATGATCTCCACCATTACCTTGGAGAACACGATCTGCGCGATCGCATTAACCAAAGAGCCAACGATCGTGCATCCCACGAAAGCTATCGCCATATGGAATATGATACTACCCACGGCCCTCCGGGTTTGAAGCAGTTTACTCCTAACCTTCGCCAAGTCGTGTGGCCAAAAAACTTTAAGCTCGAAAAACTCTAGAAGTACGACGACAAGGAGAACCCCGAGTTATGGGTCATGCTCTATAAAACCACGTGCAGATCAGCCATGGCTGACGAGCACATCATGTCTAATTACTTCCTAGTCGCCATCGGCCATGCAGGCCACCAATGGCTGGTCAGCTTGCCGACAAACTACTTTGATTCTTGGCAAGAGCTCAAGCAAGCATTCATCGACAACTTCATTGCTACTTGCGAATAACCCGGCAACAAATATGATCTGCAGTGGATTCGAGATCACAAAGATGAGCCACTGCGCGAATACGTTCGATGCTTCTCGGAGATGTGCATCAAGGTCCCATCAATCTCCGACAATGAAGCAATCGAAGCTTTCATCACTGGTCTCCGCTTCCACGATGCCCTAAGGGACAAGCTCCTCCGCAAAAGACCTGAATCGGTCACAGCGCTCCTAGCTACTGCTAAAAAATATGCGGACGTCGATGATACTAAAAAGATAATCATCGAAGCAGCAGCAAGGGTTCCACGCTCTGACCACCCCCCACACCGCGACGACCACCGCGGCAACCGTGGTTGGAACGACAATTTTGATCGCCGCAACCAGCGCAACGATTTTTGCGACCACCACGACCAGCGTAATCAGCGACGTAATCGCCGTGACGATTACAGGGGCAAGCGTGCTCGGGAAGATGACGGTGAAGTCAACATCGTTAAAAAAGGTGGTGGACGTCGCAACTATGAAGAAGACTACGCCAAAGCATTGAAAGGACCCTGCCAGCTCCATCCCAAGTCAAACCATACCATGGAGAATTGCCGTGTTCTCAAATCCATCTACACGTGACAATAGGCTCCGGATAAATCCGACAAGCCTAACGACGCAGGGGAGCAGCATAACGAGGACAACGATGATGAAGACGCAGATCCCTGTCACAAGTACGTCAAGCCAACCGACAGCGTCCACGCCATCATTGGGGGCAGAGTGTCCATCGAGACCAAACGAGAGCGTAAGCTGCTCGCCCACGCTTGCTTGAACGTGGCCAATGCCGATAGCCTCATCGCCGATCCGCGGCTCCCTCCTTGGTCTCACCGTGAGATCTCCTTCAGCAGAAAGGACCAATGGGCCGTAATACCTGAGCCAGGGTGTTTTTCTCTAGTTCTTGATCCTTGTATCAACAAGGTTTAGTTCGATAGAGTGCTGATTGACGGCGGCAGTTCCATCGATATACTGTTCAAGAATAGTTTGCCAACCCTAAAGATAACCTAGGCTGATCTCAAGCCATACGAGGCACAGTTCTAGGGTGTTCTCCCCGGACAGAGCTCCACACCTCTCGGGCAGATCACGCTACCTATGCAATTTGGTACCCCAGACCACTTCCGCACCGACTATGTCAACTTCGTGGTCGCCGACTTCGAAGGCACCTACCATGCTATCCTTGACCAACCAGCGCTCACCAAGTTCTTGGCCATACCTCACTACAGATATTTGGTGCTCAAGATGCCTGCTGAGAAGGGGGTTCTAACTCTTAGGGGCAATATATACGCAGCTTACACCTACGAGGATGACAGCTTCAAAATAGCAGAGGCTCATGACCTCTCTATTCGCATGGCCGAGACCACGCTCGACGCCAAGAAGACCCCAGCCGACCACCTGGAGATCCTAGAGCTCGAGGCCCCACGCAAGAACATCAAGTCCAAAGAGCACAAAGAGATCCAGCTGGTCGACGATGATCCCAGCAAAATGGCCCTTATCGGAGCCAACCTAGATCCTAAATAGGAAGACGCGCTCGTTAGGTTCTTAAGGAGCAACGTGAGTGTGTTCGCATGGAAACCCGCTGACATGCCTAGTGTACCTTGGAACTTGATCGAGCACTCCTTAAATGTCGATGGCAAGGCCAAACCTATCAAATAGAAGCTACGACGGTTCGCTCACAACAAAAATGAGGCTATTAGGGTAGAAGTTACATGGCTTTTAGCAGCCGGATTTATCAAAGAAGTGTATCATCCGAAGTGGTTAGCCAACCCGGTTCTTGTACGCAAAAAGAATAAGGAATGGAGAATGTGCGTTGATTACACCGATCTCAACAAACACTGCCCTAAAGATCCCTTTGGCTTACCTCGCATAGATGAGGTCATAGATTCAACTGCCGGTTGCGAGCTGCTTTCCTTTCTCGATTGCTACTCTGGTTATCACCAGATCACTCTCAAAAAGGACGACCAGATCAAGACATCCTTCATCACGCCCTTCGGCGCCTACTGCTACATGACCATGTCATTCGGGCTCAAGAATGCTGGGGCTACCTACCAACGCGCCATACAGGCCTGCCTCAAAGATGAGATAAAAGACGACCTCATCGAGGCTTATGTTGATGATGTAGTTGTTAAAACTAAGGAAGCATACACCCTTGTTGACAACCTAGAACGTACCTTTGCAGCCCTTAACATATTCCAATGGAAATTAAACCCAAAGAAGTGCATCTTTAGTGTTCCATCTGGTATACTGCTCGGCAACGTCGTCAGTCACGATGGCATACGCCCTAACCCAGAGAAAGTAAAAGCTGCCTTAGACATGAAGCCACCCAAAAAGGTGAAGGATGCTCAGAAGCTTACTGGATGCATGGCTGCCCTTAGTCATTTTATATCAAGATTAGACGAAAAAGGACTACCATTTTTCCAGCTGCTCAAAGCATCCGAGAAGTTTGAGTGGTCGGAGGAAGCAGACGCTACCTTTACACAGCTAAAACAATTCCTTACATCACCTCCGATCCTCACCGCTCCTAGAGAAGACGAAACCCTCCTGCTTTACATCGTGACAACTAATCGAGTGGTCTCCACTGCCATGGTGGTCGAGCACGACGAGCCCGACCACGTCTATAAGGTACAGTGACCAATTTATTTCTTCAGTGAGGTGCTTAATGAATCCAAGACCAGGTACCCACAGATTCAGAAACTGATCTACGCCATACTAATTACATCCCAAAAGTTGAAACACTACTTCGACGGATATCGTGTGGTAGTCATGACCGAGTACCCTCTGGGAGACATCATTCGCAACAAGGATGCAAACGGGCACATCGTCAAATGGGCAATGGAGCTATGCCCTTTCTCCTTAGAATTTGCAAGCCGTACTAGAATCAAGTCTCAAGCACTTGTCGATTTCATCGTCGAGTGGACAGACTTAAGCACACCTGCCTCTTAGGGGCCCACTGAGTATTGGAAGATGTACTTCGATGGCTCTCTCAACATCGACGGCGCAGGAGCAGGAGTCCTTTTCGTATCACCATCCAAGGAGCAGCTCCGATATGTCCTCAGGATTTATTTTTCGACGTCTAATAATGCCACCGGGTATGAAGCATGCCTACATGGTTTGCGCATTGCGGTTGAGCTTGGTGTCAAGCGTCTCTATGTCTATGGAGACTCGGCTCTGGTCATGAACCAACTCAACAAGGACTGGGATATGACCAGTGAAAAGATGGACGCATACTGCAAAGCGATTAGAAAGCTAGAAGACAAGTTCTATGGCATTGAGTACACACATGTGGTCCAGGACAAGAATCAAGCAGCAGATGCACTGTCAAAGTTAGGATCATCCCGTGCCGAAGTCCCACATGGCGTATTTGTTCAAGACCTGCTCACGCCCTCCATCAAAGAAGGAGATCCCACGGTCAACAAGCCTCTAGACCAGCCATTGGTGGCTACGGTTCCAGCGTCAAACACCACCAAACCACCTCCGACCACTAAGAAATCCAACTAGAGAGTACCTTTCATCAAGTACCTGACAGATGGTAGCGGTTACACCGATCAGACAGAAAATGAACGCCTGATGCGTCGCAGTAAGCAGTATCTGCTCATCGATGGAAAATTGTGGCGCAAGAACACGAAGGAGGAAATCTTGATGAAGTGTATAACCCAGGAGGATGGTGAACATCTCCTAGACAAAATCCACTCCGGCTCCTGTGGCAACCACATGGCCTTGAGAACGCTGGTTGGCAAGGCTTTTCGAGTAGGGTTCTATTGGCCGTCAGCCGTAGCCGATGCAGAGAAGCTAGTCCGCCATTGTGAAGGTTGTTAGTTTTTCACCAAGAGAATCCACATACCAGCACACGAGATTTAGACTATACTAGCCTCTTAGCCCTTCGCATGCTGGGGACTGGACATGATCGGGCCTTTCAAACTGGCCCCTGGAAAATTTACATGCATCTTTGTGCTGATCGACAAATTCTCCAAGTGGATAGAGTACATGCCCCTGGCAAGGCATCTTCAGAAAAGGTTGTCATGTTCCTTGACCAGGTCATCCACCGCTTTGGCATACCCAACAATATCATCACTGATCTGGGTACTCAGTTCATCGGGAACGCTTTTTGGGACTTCTGCGATGAAAGAAGCATAGTAGTAAAATACGTCTCGGTGGCACACCCTAGAGCTAATGGACAGGTCGAGCGGGCAAATGGTATGATCCTGGACGCACTTAAGAAGAGGATGTATAGAGAGAATGACAAAGCTCCTGGAAGATGGCTCAAAGAGTTACCAGCCGTGGTCTGGGGTCTCAGAACCCAGCCCAGTCGCAATACCAGCGTATCACCATACTTTATGGTTTATGGCGCTGAGGTAGTGCTCCCAGCAGATATAGCCTTCAGATCAGTATGGGTAGAGAACTTCAACGAAGACAAGGCCAATGAAGTGCGGGAGCTAGAAGTGAATAGTGCAGAAGAGAAGTGGCTCGATTCTTGCATATGTATAGCCAAATACCTTACTATTTTGCGCACGTACTACAACAAGAACGTCAAGGAGCGGTTCTTCTTGGTCGGTCCTGAAGTGGAAGATGAATCAGGCTGGTGTCCACAAACTCGCAACCCCATGGGAAGGACCCTTCATGATCAAGGGGGTTACACGCCCTACATCTTACATGTTAGCTCACCTAGACGGCACAGACGTACCCAATTCCAGGCACATCGAGAAGCTTAGGCGTTTCTATGCTTAGCTACTAAGATATGTATCCCTCTTGTACTTTTGATTTATTTCAATAAAGCTATTATGATTTCTCCGACCACTCTAATGTGTCACTTCAAAGTCTATTGTTATTCTAACTTTACCAGTTAAAACCGACCACCATTCCTTCTCGGGTTCTCAGAGCAGGCCCTATCTCTGATTCCTCCCAATGCGTGCATGGGATCCGCTCTCTACGCTATAGGTGATCGGTAGGTGCTCTCTGGTTTGACTTGTGTGTTTCTACGTGTGCACAAGCTACACACCCCACACTCCGACCGCAAGACAAACTAGGGCCATACAAACCTTTCAGGATGATGTGTCGACTAAACTGGTACAACTAAACAGAATGCCAACACGTTCTAACTTAGTTACATCAACATGATATCCGAGCTTAAACATGTTTTCTACAAAACAAACAAGCTTACGTTGATATACAGTTACGTTATTACAAGCTTGCCTGAAAAGGTCCAAGTTTACAATAACCTAACTACATCTTCTTCTACAGCTATAGCCTACACTATTGGCTGGTCGGGGCATGCGGCGCCTGCTGCTCGCTGGGCCTGACATCGTGCTTGGGTCTCAGGGACTCTGGCATTGATCGAGCTAAAGAAGATGGCCCCACCGATGCCTGGCTGGTCGAGACCGTAGGCTTCACCGGTTGGCTTAAAGATGACGGTGCTCCCAGCTAACTTGTTGATGGCGTTCCTTGTATGGGTGGTGTCGCACCTCCACACAGGTTAATATCGCTAATTATTTTCATTGATAAGTCCAGCTAGGTCATCCATAGCTTCTCGGCCTTGTCTGGATCTACCTCCTTCGGGTATCCAGCCTCCAGGCACTTGAGATCGATCAGGGGGTAGTGAGCACGTACCATGCTTAGCACATGTGCGCCTGCATACTTGCCCACCTCCTTCATGAACCCCTAGAACCATCCCCATGCCCTTTGGCATCTCTCGATCAATCCCAGCTGTGGCGTCCTTGGCACATCTTCTGCTAGCGCCAGATCGATGAGGTTAAGGACCGGCAAAATGCCCTTTGCCACCTCCTGGCACCGGCTTTTCCAGGTGTCACGGTCCTTGGTGATCTCTTGGCATTGCGCCTTCTAGCCATCACGGTCTTTCATCATGGCCTCCAGATGCTTCTTTGCATTGATTTTTATAACTGCAAACCACACACGCCGTTAAGACATTAGACCACGCCAAACTACGGTAGGCAACAAAAATGAGCAAAGGCAGTTGGACAACTAACCTTTTAGCTCCTCTGTCATCTTGGTCGTGTGGTCCCAGAGCTGCGATTGGTCTTGCGCTAGTTTTCTGTTCTCCTCGTTTAGGCGATCACACTCCCCGACCACACGACTGTTCTCCTCTCGAAGATGGGTCACTTCAGCTTCTAAGCCTGCACTACAACTGTTACTACCAACAACGCAACAGCACTTGTCAGTAATCGGTATGATAAAATGGCTACTTGTTCTTTCCTGCTCTTTCTTACTGAGCTGGATGACCAGGTTCTGGTTCTAGAAACCTTGCATCGTCTTTTCATGATCGGTGGCTTCAAGTCGCTGGTGCAAGCGGTCCACCTCCGCCATCAGCTCCTTGTTGTTTGCAATGATCCCCTCGATCTGGTTGAAGCATTTCTTGCGGTACCTTGCGGTCTTCATTAAGTCCTGTGTGCAGATAGCTAAGTAAGACAACTACGACTAGACCACAAGACTAGGGGGTGGAGCAAAGCTTACCTGCACCTCCGTAACAAGCCGTTTCGCCGCTCGTTCAACTTTCTTGGTTTCTTCGATCTCTGGGATTTCCTCATGGACAACCCATTGGTTGTTCCGCCAATGCAACACATAAACATGTTGTCGCTTGTCTTGCGGATGGCCCAGGACCTCCTCCACCTCGTCCTCTTCAGGCTCTTCTTCGGGCCTTGGTGCTGGCCCGGCGTCAGCAGCATCTGTGATCACCACAACCTTCCCATGAGCTGCAGCGTCGGTAAATGTGGTCTATGCTCTCACCTCTAGCCGTTGCACCTCAGTCTGCTCTATTACCCTCGACGCTGAGGTGTTGCCCTCAGCAGGTTTAGCGCTCAAAGCACTCTTGCCCCGCTCGGCTGGTCCCTTGACCACCTGCTCAGGGACTGTTGTCTGACTGCTCACTTGTTGAGGCCCCGATGGATCTTCTACTATGGGCTCCTCGGTGGTTGGCTGCTGGGTAGTCTGCTCTGCACTTATTAGCGGTGCCACGCCACTTCCGGCTAGCTGGTCTAGACTTTTTGTGGATGCCAAGCTAGTACATCTGAGATAAGTTCAGAAGGCAATCATATTAAATGCAAATTGCTAACTTACAACAAGGTTACAAATACTTACATGTTGGAAGCACGGAATGATGTGGAGAAGGCGCGTCTCTTCGGCTGTACTTGCTCCACGTGCTGTGTAGATGACTCCTGGTCCAGCACTGTCGCCGGGCCTTGGTGCTTGACCCCTCCGCCACTTGTCCTTCGTGTTGCAGTGGTCGGTGGCGTGCTCGGTTGAGTTGTCGCTCTCGTCGCCGGTCACGTTCCTTGCCTAGGTACAACCAAGGTCGACCCGACTGCATCCTTCACCACCATCGGCGATGTGGGTCCCATAGGCACGGAGGACCCACCTTGCTCCATCGACTCCAGTTGTTTCCTCCTTTTTCATGGGACAAGTTGAAAGGTGTCTGCATCTTCTCCCTCCTCTGCGTCATCATCCGACCAAGCAAAAATCGCCTGCCGACGCTTGCTGGCCAGGTTCTCCTCTGGGCCCTCCTCAGGCTCATTGATATTTAGCACTCCTCTAGTGAGCAGGGTGGTTACTGATCTCTTCTTTGACTATTTGGGGGCAACCGGCTTCTTACCAGCAGCTTTGGCCGCTGCCTCCTCTCCAGCTCTGAGCTCTGCCCAGTCAACGTCCTCGTCCTCGATCTCAACGCTGGTCTAGGTGGTGGGATTAGCTCCTTGTGGCCACTCTACTCTAGGGGGTGGCATCACAAACACTGTCGCTCTATCCCGACCATTAACCTTGGTAACAAAAGGGAGGGAACACAGTAAGTTTCCACTTACCCTACCACAATATAAGACTATGGGTACGCGGCAAGACGAGTTACCTTTGGGGGAGGTCGGGCAAGCTTGAAAGCATGCTCGATGTCGTTCAATCTGGCATAATTTGGATCGGCTAAGTTAAATAGCTCGCCAATTCTAGCCTTGACTTCGATTTTGTCAAGCGCCCTCTACCTCGTCCTCGTTGGGTCTGCGTTACCTTAATACTCATAGCTAGGATGTACCCTCCTCTAGCAGGGCTAGACCCATCGGCTGATGAAACTCCTGACCATGCTCGGACCATCCAGTTTTTTCCATGGGATCATTCCAAATATTTCTGGGATTTGTCCAAGATGCTCGGGTTTCTCCGACCAGCTTGTCCTCTTCTCTAGAATGTAGCCCGCGTCGCACAGCGTGATCGTGTTCGGCTCTTTGCGGATGTAGAACCATTTTTTGTACCAGTCGTCGAGCGACGTGTTCCATGGGTAGTGCAGGTACTAGGCTTTCATGCCGTCATGGAAGTAGAGGTATACACCCCCGGCTATCTTGGAACCATTGCTTCCTTTCTTTCGTAGACAGAAAATATGGCGAAAAAATCGAAATAGGGCTGGAAGCCGCCATACGCTTCGCACAGATGAATAAAAGTTGCGACAAGGAGGATTGAGTTGGGATACAGATTGCAAATCCCAATCTCGTAGTAAAGACAGAGCCCTTGAAGAAACAGATGTACTGGAACTCCAAATCCTCGTTTAAAGAAATCCTCGAACACCATGATCTCACCTGGTTGTGGATCGGGGTACCCCTCGCCCTTCGGTGCACGCCATCCTACGAGCTCCTTGTTGTGGAGTACCCCCATGGTGACGAGGTCTTCAATGGTCTGCTCATTGCTTCTCGACTTCCACCATTCCTTCACCATGACCCCTGTTTTCTTCTATGCATCACTTTTCGCCATGACTCCGGCCTTGCTGGTGAACGAGGAGTGTTCTGATCTTCAACAATAGCGGGGGATTAGCAGAGGCGGCAGTCGAAGCGGCGGCGGATTGATTGGTGGCAATTTCAGATGTGTTAGGGTTGGTTGGCGAGAGGAAGATGAAAGCTGCAGTTGCGAATGGCAATGGGGTTCAGTAAATAGTAATTGACCTATCATATACCATATTTAACCCAAGAGTTATGCCATTTCGTCTGCCTAAGATTCTTGGGGGACGTGCGCACGCACCGTAGATGGTTGTTTTCACAGCCTCGAGATCTACGCCAATATATGCGCCTCTTCGTTGCCAGTGTGGGAGGGCCCACGCTGACGCACCTACTGACAGGTGCCACGCAACTGTTTGCTTGACAAGACCAAAAGGCAGTATGACATGCTATACCCGTCTACTTTTTTGACCTGACATGTCAGACCGGACTTGTCAGAACAAATAAATAAATAAATAAATACATAAAATAAGAGTAAAAGTGACATGGTTTTTTGCCACACTTTTTTCGCTTGGGGACTGTCGCGACTATCCTCATGCTCGGGGACTGTCTCGACCACCATCGTGCTCGGGGACTGTTCCGACCACCATCATGCTCGGGGACTGTTCTGACCACTCTCGTGCTCGGGACTGTCTCGACCGCAATCATGCTTGGGGACTGTTCTGACCAGTCTCGTGCTTGGGACTGTCTCGACCGCCATCGTGCTCAGGGACTGTCCCGATTACCTTTGTGTTCGGGGACTGTCCCGACTACAGTTATTCTCAGGGATTCGTCGTTTTTTCCATGTTGCGTTCAGGGACTGCCCCGACCACTCTCCGACCATTGCTCAGGGACCGCTCTCCTCGGCTACATGTGATTTGTACTCACATACAGTTGAGAGGCATTTATTTTTTCTCACTTAGACCTTGCTACAAGGCTGATACCTCACCTTCTAGCAAGCTCGGGGACTATATCGGTACGATGCACCTGCCGGTGCAGTTCGTATCGCTTGTACGATGATTGGATTCTCAACTTAATTAGGAATTCTTTTTAGACCCTGGCACCATGTGCCTACGTCACCTACTACCAGGCTCAGGGACTAAGTGGGCACACTTCACCTAGCGGTGAATGTGCTTATTTTATCGACCCCTACGCTCTGATTGTTGGCCATATCTACTACTGTACAAGGGTCACTTACATTTCTTTTTAGAAATACAAGTGGGCACACTTGATGAGGAAAGAAATCTTTTTTCTTTTTCTTTAGAGCACCATGCATTCTTCGGACAACCGGAATCTTTGGCTATAATCGTGGTCTACTGCTCTCTGTGCTGACCAGAATACTGGCACATTTGTTTGGTCAATGTTTCAACTAGTTGGAGATGACATGAAGACATACCGCATTAGACGAAGAAGATCAAACGGCGTGTCACAACATAATACATGGTGCTCGGGGACTAGCTGTGGGGGTATTAACCCCTATACCCTTACAGCTAGGATTGGGCTAGCCCAAACCAAGGGGTCTAGCCCACTAGAAGACGACGCGTGGCCCAGCCGATCTACTCGGAGTCCCGCGCAAGGAATCAAGGCAGACTTGGAGATCAAGCAAGATCCTGATCGGTTAGAATAGGAATCCTTATCCGGCCACCTATGGAAATTGTAACTGGTTAGGATTAGTTTCCAGATCTGTAACCCTGCTCCCCAGACTATATAAGGCGGGCAGGGACCCCTCTCAAAAATCATCTCATTTACATACAGTAATACAATCAAACGTAGGATGTAGGTATTACGCCTTTACGGCAGCCGAACCTAGATAAAACCTTATGTCTGTCTTGCGTCACTATCTCGTTTGTAGCTTGCGCACCTGTCTACCGATAATCTACTACCTTGGGCATACCCCTAGGTAGACTGCCGACCATATTTCGTCGACATCCGCCACCACGGCCCTCGTCGGCCCTCATTGACAACTCATCCGCCACCGCGGCCATCGTCGCCATGACTCTCATTGGCCCTCATCAACAACTCACCATCGCAGCTCCTGTTGGCCCTAGACTGGCAGCAGCGGCTCTCATCAGCCCTCCTAGATACTTGCATGTGCATGGCAAGTTCAATCTACAAAGCCATGCACGCGCGGCTCTGATCAGTCAAGCTAAAAAGGAGGACGCAGATCTGCACAGCCGAGCAATGCAAGCAAATACAAAGCATCAACATGCTAATTCTGATCCTACATGTGCGTGCATGCATCACGCATGCAATAGCTCTGAAAGCCCAAGATGGAGGATATATCATCGGACAACCTTGAGAAGAAGCATCGGCAACAACGAGCACTAGAAGTCTCAGCCGGGCAAGATTGATTCGGATGACTACCTCGAGAAGCAGCCGATGATGCACAGGAGCAGGCACGGTAGTATCCACCCGGCGTCGTCCTTCACTTGGACTCCCCAGTGAGATGAACTAGTCATTCCTCCTCCAGCCTACTCAACACCTTCCAATTTAGGAAGCCGCTCCTGCTCGGAGCTAGATACTACAAGAAGTTTTGGAGCCGAGTACCAAAAGCACCCATTCACGACATGCCATGCAAGTTAGCCAAGACATTCAAGGCATTAAGGCTTCATGTGTTTGTACAGTGGCGGATGTAGAACATGATTAAAGAGGGGTTGGTCTTTTCTTTTTCTCCTCTCTCTCTCTCTATTTTTCTTATTTCCTCTACCTCTTCTTTTCCCTCACCCTTCCCATATTTTCATTAATGCACTAGCTATAGGTGGGGCTAGAGCCCCCCCAGCCCCCCTTAAGATCCACCCCTGCCTGTACATGCTCTCAACAAGCAAGACCGCGTCAATTATGCATGCACCACTACATAAAAAACGATTTTTAGCAATAGGACGAATTTTTGTAGGGGCGGCTGGTGATGGAGCCGCCCCTATAGTGACGTGCTCGGGTGCCTAAACACCAGTCGCCCCTACAAATAAAAAAGCAGGGGCGGCCGATGATACGAGCCGCCCCTACAAATAGGTCTGATTTGTAGGGCCGACTCACTCACTAGCCACCCCGGCATTGCTATTTGTAGGGGCGGCTGGTGATTGAGCCACCCCTACAAATACCCCCGTATAAATAGCTCCGATTTGTAGGGGTAGCTCAATCACCAGTCGCCTCTACAAATGACCCACATATAAAATGGCCGCAGCAACTCCTTTCTCCTCGGGTCACTCACTCCAACCCGTGAAAGAAAGGTGGGAAGGCCTTGGGTACCTCCCAAAAATGTGGAGATGTTGTAGAAGGTAAGAAAATGCTATTCCACACTTTTTTTTAAAGTTTTAATGGTTGGTTAGTGAGTAATTAAAGTTTTGTTTTTCTCTCTCTTCTATGGTGCTTGAGCTACTTATGAAGCAAATTAGACCCAAGTTTTAAATGTATTAGGGTAAATTAGGGAGGAGAACAAGATCAATACCTTATTTGGTCCATGTTTTTTTATTTTAGTGAACAATTAGTTAGTTTTATGGATGTTTCATGTGCATGTGGATCTAGATCTAGGGTTTGGTTTTTTTATTAATTTTGTTTTTGTTAATTTATGTTTGATGAAATTGGACTAGGGTTTGTATGAAAGATATTGGGTAAAGTATAATTGTTGCTAATTGTTGTCTTTGAAATTGTTTATTGTAATCAATAAATATGTATTTTAATTATTTATGGATAAATGGGTCATTAATTAATTTTTCTCTACCATGGTGTGTTTGTATGCTTCATGTAATTATATTAGATTTATATTCATATATATCTCAAGTATATACAATTATTCTCAAGTAATTATTAATTTGATTCATTTTTATATATATCTGAATAAGTAGTCCTTTAATGTTTGTTTTGTTGTTGTTGTTGTAAAAGATGGAGTATATGAACTCTTGGATGTATGGTTCGTTAAGGTTCATGGCAGGTTTCCATGAAGAGGTGGATAAATTTATTGAAGCCGCAAAGAAGCATGCAACGACATTGAAAGAGAATAAGGATACAATTATTTACCCCTGTAAAGATTGCAAGAACCGTATAGTATGGATAGATGTGACTATCATTAGATCACATTTGATTATATGAGGATTTGTTGAGGACTATACAATGTGGATTCATCATGGTGAAACGGTTATTGTTAACGACGAGGATGAGGAGGAATACGACGACGAAACCATAGAATCCCTATCCCAATATTCAGCAGAGCTTGATGCACGAATGAATTTTGAGTTTGGCAATGAACAAGGTGGTGATGCTAGTGGTTGGGATGGTAATGACGAAGGTGGTGCTAATAATGATGGTGGAGCATGTGTCAGGGATGAAGATGATTTGGAGGACATCATTCGAGTCCTTGGACCAAAGATTTTACTAAATAGCCTGAAAGGTATAGAAAATTTGAAAAGGGTGACAAAAGCATCGAAGGAGACTGTGTATGCTGTTGAAAAGGGCTGTCCGACACATTAGACATTGCTATGTTTTGTGCTTGAGCTGCTCATCCTAAAGGCTAAGTACGACTGGTCAGACTGTAGTTTCAATGATCTATTGCATCTTCTGTCATGGGTGCTGCCACAACTAAACTCAGTTCCCGCCAACACATACCAAGTGAAGAAGGTCATAAGTCCATTGACAATGGGGGTTGAAAAAATCCATGCATGCCCCAACCATTATATACTTTTTTGTGGTGAAACGTTTAAGTCACTAGATAAATGTCCCTGGTGTGGGGCCAGCCGGTACAAGAACAATGACCTTTATGGTGGGAACGAAGCCTCCACAGGGAAAAAAAGGAATAAGAAGGGTACAAAAAAGGTGGTCTAAGAATCTTAGCCCCTAGAGGACACTCCATTAGGCAACGATGCAAAGAAGAGAAGAATTTCTGCCTTGGTAATATGGTACCTGCCAGTGACTGACCGCTTGAGACGTATCTTCCTAAACCCTAAAGAAGCCGCACTCATGATATGGTGGGATGATGAGCGCAAGGTGGATGATGATAAGATTGCACACCCGGCTGATTGTCGTCAGTGGCAAAGGTTTGATCAGAAGCACAAAGAATTCAGCGATGACCTAAGAAATGTACGGTTTGGCTTGAGCATCGATGGAATGAATCCCTTCAATGAGAGGATGAGTGACCATAGCACATGGTCAGTGATCTTAACCATGTACAACATCCCAACATGGTTGTGTAAGAAGAGAAAGTACCTTCTCCTCACTATTCTTATTTCTGGCCCTAAACAACCAGGCATTGATATAGACGTGTTCCTCGAGCCTTTGATGCAAGAAATGGAGAGGCTATGGAGGCATGTGGAGCAGATGTATGATGCATTCCGAAAGGAGGACTTCATATGTAGAGCAATAATATTTGTTACTACCAATGATTACCTAGTGATGTGTTGCTTTGTCTAGATAGATCAAAGGGAAGACGAGATGTTTGGTTTGCTTGGATGGTACTACATGGGTGTACCTAGATGCATCCAAGAAGATAATTTACCTAAGGAATCGACGTTTCTTAAAGACAAGTCACAAGTACCGTAGCAAATTATTCTTTAGATTTTATGACAACGCCCCGGAGATTGTAACACCCCGGGTGTTTAAGTATTAAAAACTAGACATATCATCATATGCATTGCAAGGCATTGGTCATATTGCAAACTTTTATATGCATTCACTAAAACAAGTTTACATTTATGTTATAAGTATTGCTTGGTATTGTTTGAATCAAGTTTGAAACCTTTGTATTGATTTGAAATTCTGAAAACCCTGATTTTCAATATTTAAACCCTACCCTGAAAATCCATTTAAAAATCTAAGCATATTTTGGGGTTGAGCCCAAAATAAAAAGTGTAGAGCTTGACAAGTTATACAAAGTTTATTTTTGGAGTTTTTCAAGTTGTTTAGTAAAATTTGGAGTAATTCAAAAAGGCGTAATTCGTTAAATTTCCCCTATTTGAATTCAAAAGATCATTTCAAAATCTATACTGAATTAGGAGTTGGTTATAAAAGCAAAGTTGTGGAAATTTTGATTTTGAACAACTTTTGTTTTTGGAGATTTTTGAGTTGTTGTGAAAATTTGAGAGTAATTTGTGAATTTTGGCGAATGGCAAACTTGTAAATATTGTGAATAGTGTTCACCGCCGTAGCTACACCGCCGGCGACCTTCGGTTCGCTTCCAGACGCACGCGTGGACGTTCTTGGCTTCGCGCTAGTGTGGGAAAGGCTCCTGCGTGGCTTCCTTGCGCTTCTGGCCGTTCCTTAAGGCCTAAGCCGTCGCCGTTCTTCGCCGTTTCCCTTCCTCTGTTTTCCCGGCGCCATTGCCGCAGCTCCGTTGAGCCCTCGTCGTCGAACCAGCGCCTGTGTCATCACAGCAAAGTGCTCAACAGCTTCGCCTCTTCCTTGTGCACCCATCCAACCGGTCATAGTCGTCTGACTTCGCCAAATTTCGTCGCGCATCGTCTTTCTTCCCCACGGCCGGCAGCATCTCCGTCGAGCGTGCCTTGCCGTGGCCAGCGTGTTACGGTGAGCCTTTGCCCCTGCTGAATCTTGTTTCAGCTTCGCCACGATGCTGTGGTACTCCATGACCCATTGATTTCTCATTTTGACCACCACAGCTCCCGAAACATAGCCACCAACGACGATCTGCTCCGTCGTGCTTGCTCGGAACGTCGACCCACCTCTCCGTTGCTCCTCCGGCCTTGTGTTCTACTCAGTCGCGTTTGGGGTGAGCTGCTAATGCTTCCTGGGCCATCTGTTTAAGCTTTACAGGTCTCACGTCGCCAGCGTAGCGTAGCTGCACCGTCGTGGCCGCCATGGCCAGCGTAGTGCTCGGTCCAGTTCGTAGCTAGTCCAGCTTGTGCCCTAGAATGATGCGCCTAGTCGAGGGGAGTGTTTTGGTGCTTTGGCCGTCGCCGTAGGTCTCGCCGTCGACGAGATATCGCCGGTCAGCACCGTCGTTGCCGTGGTCAGCGCGCGAGGTTAGGGATGACAGGTGGGGTCGGGTTGTCAGTGACTCAACGTTCAAATGGAATTTTCTATTTTCAGATTTGAATGAATAGTGATGTAATTTGTTATTTTTGTGTAGATTTATTTAGAGCTCCAAAAATTATGAAAATTTTTGTGTGACTTCTCTGTGATGTATAATATTTAAGAAAAAAATATGAAATACTGTTTTTCAGTATTTTTGAATGTGATAAAAATTGCTCAATTTATTAATAAATGGATTTCCACGATTTTTCTAGGCTTAATTAATTGTCCAAAAATTATGAAATTTGTTTTGCCACTTACTTATCATGTAATAAACATATACTAAAATTTTGAGCTCATTTAGATTAAGTTGATTTATTTCATAATTTTGAATTAAATAATTAATTCATAAAAGCAAATAGTAACCTTTAATGATTTAGGTTTTGTTTGAAATTTTGGATTGAGTGATGATTTTGGGTCATTTGTTGATAATGATCCTTGGCAATTGATGTAAGTAATACGAAAAAGATTTAGTTTGTTTGACTTGCAACTGTACCGCGAAGGAAAGTTGTATTCAAATTGTTAATTTTTGCATCCACCATCGAGCATCATGTTTCGTATTCCGCATCATGTTAAACATGGCATTGTTATTATGTGTAGTGAACGAAGATGAACACGTGGTAGTTAATCAAGTTGTTGAGGAGGTTAATCCGTCTGTTGAGGTCGGATCGAATACTTGTGAAACGTCGCAGGAACCGGACTTTTCCGTCAACGAAGGCAAGCCCCGGACGCATACAACCCTACCTTGTATTTTTCAAATTGATTTCGCTTTTGCTTCTCTTTACTGCATTAAGTGATTAGGAGTCAAGTGAAAAACAAATTGGTGCATTACCAACCTTGTTATTACATATTTACCATATTACCAGTTTTAAATTCGTATATGCCTAGTTTTGCTTAGCTATACTTAGAACGATGAAAGTCGAGTGATTACCTATCACCTGCAAACTTTAAATGGAATTTTGGTTAACTTATGTTATCATGTGATATGGGAATGTGGAGTAATAAATTTAGACCGGACGGACTCGGTGTGTGTGAGCCACAAGACATGGAGGTCTTGTGAGCGGGTTCTTTCCGCCTGTGTCGATTAAGGCACGTCCGTTGTTAAATTGCATGAGGTGAGAATTTGTAGTACTAACCACATACTCTGGTAAGCCTTTACTCGGCTATTCTATTATGAGAATGGCTACTCGTGCACTAGGAGTGGAGAGATGGCGGGAATAGCGTGTACCCACGTGGCAATGGGCTGGATTGGTGGAGTACTGTATTCTCGGGTGGCGCGGACCCATTCTTATTTTAGAGGATCCGAGGGTAGGTTGGTATATGGAGGTTAGGGATCTGCATATGTTGTGTGGTCTAGAATTCCCAGCTGGGTTTTTAATCGGTTCGAATCGTCATTGCTCCTCGGTTATGGAGACTCAACTCACTGTTCATCATCGTAGATTAATAACTAGAACTTGAGGTTGGTTGAGAAAGTGTTGGATATGAAGTTTCATGATCTCAACACAGATCATGTCAGCTTTGTATATGATTTTATGAAGTTTTCTATATAAAGAATTTTGTTAAAAAGCTTTTACGCAAAAGAACTTTGATTATTGTTAAAGCCATACCTTGAATCCCTGAGCCGGCATCCCTAAGTTTATCAGTTAATATTTCGGTTAAGTCTTGTTGAGTACTTTTATACTCAGGGTTCATTGACCCTTGTTGTAGGTGAGCCTCATGAGCAGATCTGTTTTGGATCGTGCTGCATGATAGTTGTTCCTTGTGATGACGATGAGAAGTAAATGTGTGGCCCTTGGGCAGGGCAGTTTCATTGTGTGTTTTGTATTATTTTATAATGCCACTCCACTACTACTACGGTTTGTAATAATTATCGAACTTTGTTTGTAAGGTTTGAAACAACTGGTTTATAAACTAAGTTATCGTAAGACTTCTGCTGTTTTTACTCTGGTATTGATATTTGAATAAATGTTGTAATACTACAATGACTCTGTAATGTGATCCTGCTTGGAAATCGTGGATGATTCGGGGTTCCTCGAGGACACCCGACAGACTTCTTAAGTTACCAGGAACATATGCATAGTTGTCAAAGGTCGTTGGACAGTGACAAGTGCATGTGGGTCCTATAATTTAGGAGGTTCTACCACAGAATGGTATCAGAGCGATCATTACAAGGTTTTTGTTGTATTGTTTTATAAAAACTTCAAAATGATTTGGGATGACTAAATTTAACTTGATAATTTGGTCCAAATTGCTTCTAACTTATCTTATTTCTTTCTCACCATTTCGTATTTGCTTAAAAAGGTTTTGTGTGGTGGAGTAGTAATCTTACTATGCCCTATATAAAAATAAATGTTGTTTATGGGCATTATGAACTTTGATGTTTTTATTCGTAAGAACGATTCATGCATCATGATTAATTCACTCGTTACTTCCTTCACCTCTTAGTCTAGAGTTGAGTAGTGAGTCTGGTTTGAGTAATGTAATCCATCTTAGCTACTCTTTAGACTTTGATCAAATGGTCTTACTTGGATTAAATTGGCTTCCTACAGTATGGCTTGTGCCAAGATGATGCCCCGTGAGTCCACTGGACCCAAAAGAGTTCCTCGTCACCAACTTGCCCCTAGAAATGATGGTGCTAGCAGTAGTAGTTCTAGGCCTGATCCCCATGCAGAGATACAGAGGATTTCTATAGAGTTAGCACAAGCTACTAGAGATAGGGCTTTGGATGCTATACAGGTAGGAGAATTATAGGATCAATTGAGGCATCTCACCACCATGCACAGGAACTGCGAAAGCATGTTAGTTCATACGGTGGAGGGAAGGAATGAAGCTTGGCACAGGGAAAATGTAGCTAGAGCTAGAACTCATGAGCTAGAATTCTATGTAGAAGATTTAGAAGAACATAATACTTATCTGCATGAGGAAGTTCATAGGCTTAGCAATCTACTAAATCCAAATCATGAGCCCCAAGCCGATGCAATGGACCCTGGTGTCATCCTTGCCGATGATAACGAATCGGAAGAGGAAGAAGAAGAAGATCCTGAAGAATTAGTAATGATCAATGAAAGTGATGATGAAGGCGATAATAATTCCGGAATGGATACCGAGCCTGAAGTTTGAAGTAATCACGGAAAAGAGTAGAGTTGTATAATAGTTAGTTATAGTTATGTAGTTTTGCGTTGGTACTTACAGGTTCTGGTGTTTATATTAGTAAACCCTATGTAATGTGTTTGGAGTAAGCTTTTGTGCAATTCAATAAAAGCTTGTGAATAAAGTTTGGTTTGTTATGAGCAGATGCGTCGTACGTGGGGTTCATATATTCCTAGAACTTCACAAGATGAGGATGGTATTCCAAATCCGCCACTAGTTCTAACAAATCTGGCTGATGCTATAACCGCACTTGTCAATGTGATGGCCGAAAATTCTTGTTTGCTTCATGAGATAGCTTAGAGTAATCAGAATCAGATGCACGGAAACCGTGGTCACCACCACAACAGACAGGAGGCTACATATGTTGATTTTATAGACACAAGACCACCGGTGTTCACCAAGGCAAATGAACCATTGGAGGCTGATGACTGGCTTCGAACCATGGAACAGAAATTTGACCTTATTCCATGCACGGAGTATCAGAAACCTGTGTTTGCCGCCCAGCAACTTCGAGGTGCAGCAAGTGCTTGGTGGGCAAACTTAGTGGCTATGCAACCAGCTGGCATTCCAATAACTTGGGTTGAGTTCCGTACTACCTTCAGAGCTCATTATATCCCTAAAGGAGTGATGGCAATGAAGCTAGATGAATTCCTTGCTTTGAAGCAAGGAGATCAAACCGTGATGTAGTATGTGGGAAGATTTAATCACCTATCACAATATGCATCAGAACATGCCAATACTGATGACAAGAAGAAGAGGTGGTTTATGAGAGGTTTGAATACCAAGCTGCAAACAATGATGACAACTTGCACCAATGTCACTTATCATGAGGCCGTAAATATTGCAATTGCTTTAGAGTCAAAGTATCGGCAGCATAAGGAGCTCAAAAAGAAAAAGAGTATGCCGTCTAGATCTTTTGGGGGAAATCAGAAGAGGTAGAGGGTGATTTATCATCCAGTTGATCATAATCGTCCTCCTTACCGTCCGCCACAGTCTCAAGTCAGGCAACAGTCAAATGTCCGTCCTGCTATAACCTATCCGAATTCATAGTCAACCAATGCTCCTGGTGGCAATGCTCCAACATCCCAGGGTCACAACTATCCGTGTTACAATTATGGAAGGACTGGTCATTTCTCTAGGGAATGTCCATATCCTAAGCAGGCTAATCAAAATTATCAGAAGGCCCCTGCAAATCAATAACAGGGTCAGGCACCAAACAAGAACCCCAATCAGAATACTCAGAAGGGCAAAGATGAGAGGAAGATAGGACGGGTGTTCTATATTCAAACTGAAGAAATTCCAGAAGGGGAGCTAGTGATGATGGGTATGTTTCCTATTGCCAATCACCCTGCAGTTATACTTTTTGATTCTAGCGCATCGCATTCATTCATCAATAGAACATTTGTCGTGAAGTATGAAATTTCAATTGGGGTAACAAAGGAAAGTTTCTTTATACAGTCGCCCGGGGGACGTCTGTGTACTAAGGAAATGGTATACTAGGTACCCGTAAACCTAGGTGGGCATATTTTTCCCACTACCATGATTATCCTTAAGGATCAGGATATAGATGTAATCTTGGGAATGAATTGGATGTATCAGCATAAGGCTGTTATAGATGCTTTGAATAGGACATTAAGGGTAAGTTTGCCTGATAGTAATTCTCAACTTCTCATCCAACTTCCAACCCTAAGAAGATCAGTGGGCAAGGTTTGTGCAGCTGTTGTCAAAGAGATTAGAGATATTTCAGTAGTGTGTGCATTTTCGGACGTGTTTCCTGAAGATTTACTTGGTCTACCACCTGATAGGGATGTACAGTTTAACATAGAGTTACAACCTGAAACAGCTCTGATTTCTCAGAGAGCCTATAGGATGCCACCTAAGGAATTGGCCGAGTTGAAGACTCAGTTACAAGAATTGATTGAGAAGGGGTTTATCCAACCTAGTTCATCACCTTGGGGATGTCCGGCAATTTTTGTGAAAAAGAAAGATGAGACCCTGAGGTTATGTGTCGACTATCGTCCGTTGAATGAAGTGACCATCAAGAATAAGTATCCATTACCTCGGATAGATTTGCTTTTTGATCAATTGGCCGGAGCTAAAGTTTTCTCCAAGATAGATTTGAGGTCAGGATATCACCAAATCAAGATAAAGCCTGAAGATATTCCCAAAATGACATTTACCACAAGATATGGATTATATGAATACTTGGTAATGTCTTTTGGTTTGACAAATGCTCCAGCTCATTTCATGTATCTGATAAACTCAGTATTCTTGCCTGAGCTAGACAAGTTTGTAGTGGTGTTTATTGATGACATTTTAGTATATTCTAAGAATAAGAACGAACATGCAAAACATCTCAGAATTGTTCTAATCCGCTTGAGAGAACATCAACTATATGCCAAGTTCAGCAAGTGTGATTTTTAGCTGAAGGAAGTGCAATTTCTTGGACATGTCTTGTTAGCCGAAGGAGTTGCAGTTGATCCCAGCAAAGTGAAGGATGTGCTTGATTGGAAACCGCCAACCATAGTTCATCAAGTTTGGAGTTTTCTGGGTTTGGCGGGGTATTATCGTCGGTTTATTCCAGATTTCCCTAAAATATCAAAGTCTATAACTGAATTGTTGAAGAACTAAGTTAAGTTTGTCTGGTCATCTGAATGTGAAAAGGCTTTCCAGACTTTGAAAAGACTGTTGACTACTGCACCAGTGCTAGCCCAACCTGATATCGAAAAGCCGTTTGATGTTTATTGTGATGCTTCAGGTATTGGTATTAGATGTGTGTTGATGCAAGAAGGCCGAGTCATTGCTTATGCATCTAGGCAACTTAAGCAACACGAAGAACACTATCCGACTCATGATCTAGAGTAGCAGCTGTGGTTCATGCTCTGAAGATTTGGCGGCATTACCTGCTTAGTAATACGTGCCATATGTATACAGACCACAAGAGCTTAAAGTATATCTTTACCCAGTCAGAGTTGAACATGCGACGAAGAAGATGGTTAGAACTGATTAAGGATTATGATTTGGAAGTACATTATCACCCGGGTAAAGCAAATGTGGTTGCAGATGCCCTCAGTCGCAAAAGTTATTGCAATTGTGTGATAGTGAGAACAATGGGTTTAAATTTATGTCAAGAAATGAAAAAGTTGAATGTAGAAGTAATTCAACAAGGAAGTTTGACCAACATAATTGTTGAAGCCACTATTCGAGATCAAGTTATTGCTGCTCAGAAGGAAAACAAGGGTATAGCCCATATCAAGGAAAGAGTCAAGAATGGAAAAGCGGAATGCTTTAGCATAGATGATGAAGATGTGTTATGGTTCAAGGATTGCCTGGTGGTACCAAAAGTTCCTGAGTTGCGGCAGTCAATTCTAGAAGAGGCACATGCTACTAGGTTATCTATCCATCCGGGAAGCAACAAGATATACCATGACTTAAAGCAAAGATTCTGGTGGACTAAAATGAAAATAGAGATTGCTAGATATATAGCAAAATGTGATACTTGTCAAAAGGTGAAAGCTATACATTTGAGGTCTGCTGGTGAATTACAACCATTACCTATTCCATCTTGGAAGTGGGAGGACATAAGTATGGACTTTATTGTTGGTCTACCCAAGACATCAAAGGGATTTGACTCCGTATGGGTTATTGTAGATCGACTCACTAAGTCAGCACATTTTCTTCCTGTCAAGACAATATATCCTACGATCCAATATGCCAAGATGTATTTAGCAAGAATCATGAGTCTCCATGGAGTACCCAAGACTATTGTGTTAGATAGGGGTACACAGTTTGTCTCTAACTTTTGGAAACAATTGCATTCTTCATTAGGTACCAAACTTCTGTATAGTACAGCTTATCATCCGCAAACTGATGGACAGACTGAAAGAGTCAATCAAGTACTTGAAGATATGTTAAGGTGTTGTGTCCTTAACTATTCCAATAAGTGGGATGAATGCTTACCTTTGGTCGAGTTCTCATACAACAATAGTTATCAGGAAAGCATTAGAATGGCTCCATTTGAAGCACTCTATGGTCGTAGATGCAGAACATCGTTGAGTTGGTCTGAGCCTGGAGAAAGAAGATTCTTTGGAGTTGACCTTGTGAAAGAAACAGAAGACAAGGTTAGGCAAATACAGAGTAATTTGAAGATAGCTCAGTCCCGCCAAAAGAGTTATGCGGAAGAAGACGGAGACCATTGATATTTAACAAAGGAGATTTTGTATATCTGAAAATATCACCAATGAAGGGAGTTACCCGTTTTGGTGTTAAAGGAAAGTTGGCACCTCGATATATTGGACCATATCAAATTTTGGAAAGGTATGGAAAAGTGGCATATCGCTTGAAATTACTTGAACATCTTGCAGCTGTGCATGATGTGTTCCATGTTTCTCAATTGAAGAAGTGTCTCCGAGTGCCTGAACAGAATGTTGAAGTTGAAGGAGTGGACTAGAACCGGATTTGACTTATTCTGAATATCCTATCCGAGTGTTAGATCAGAAAGATCGTGTTACTCGAAGACGGACAATCAAGTTCTATAAAATACAATAGAATCAACATTCAGAAGAGAAAGCTACCTGGGAATCAGAAGATTACTTGTTAGAAAAGTTTCCAGAGTTTCTAGCGTCAATATAGAATAGAGTAATGTTAGTTGAGCTCGGTTGCTACAAATTGTATTTTGTAAAGGAACCTCAGCTGTTTATGGACAAGTTTTGGATGTTTTTGGACTGACACATTTCCTTTTCCATTACTTACTCTATGGCTTTGAATCTCGGGGCGAGATTTCTTTTAGGGGGAAGGATTGTAACACCCCGGGTGTTTAAGTATTAAAAACTGGACATATCATCATATGCATTGCAAGACATTGGTCATATTGCAAACTTTTATATGCATTCACTAAAACAAGTTTACATTTATGTTATAAGTATTGCTTGGTATTGTTTGAATCAAGTTTGAAACCTTTGTATTGATTTGAAATTCCGAAAACCCTGATTTTCAATATTTAAACCCTACCCTGAAAATCCATTTAAAAATCTAAGCATATTTTGGGGTTGAGCCCAAAAGCAAAAGTGTAGAGCTTGACAAGTTATACAAAGTTTGTTTTTGGAGTTTTTCAAGTTGTTTAGTAAAATTTGGAGTAATTCAAAAAGGCGTAATTCGTTAAATTTCCCCTATTTGAATTCAAAAGATCATTTCAAAATCTAAACCGAATTAGGAGTTGGTTATAAAAGCAAAGTTGTAGAAATTTTGATTTTGAACAACTTTTGTTTTTTGGAGATTTTTGAGTTGTTGTGAAAATTTGAGAGTAATTTGTGAATTTTGGTGAATGGCAAACTTGTAAATACTATGAACAGTGTTCACCGCCGTAGCTACACCGCCGGTGACCTTCGGTTCGCTTCCAGACGCACGCGTGGATGTCCTCGGCTTCGAGCTGGCGTGGGAAAGGCTCATGCATAGCTTCCTTGCGCTTCTGGCCGCTCCTTAAGGCCTAAGCCGTCGCCGTTCTTCGCTGTTTCCCTTCCTCTGTTTTCCCGGCACCATTGCCGCAGCTCCGTTGAGCCCTCGCCGTCAAACCAGCGCCTGTGTCATCACAGCAAAGTGCTCAACAGCTTCGCCTCTTCCTAGCGCACCCATCCAACCGGTCGTAGTCATCTGACTTCGCCAAATTTCGCCGCGCGTCGTCTTTCTTCCCCACGGCCGGCAGCATCTCCGTCGAGCGTGCCTCGCCGTGGCCAGCGTGTTACGGTGAGCCTCTGCCCCTGCTGAGTCTTGTTTTAGCTTCGCCACGATGCTGTGGTACTCCATGACCCTTTGATTTCTCATTTTGACCACCACAGCTTCCGGAACATCGCCACCGACGACGATCTGCTCCGCCGTGCTTGCTCGAAACGTCGACCCACCTCTCCGTTGCTCCTCCGGCCTTGTGTTCTACTCAGTCGTGTTTGGGGTGAGCTGCTTATGCTTCCTAGGCCATCTGTTTAAGCTTTACTGGTCTCACATCGCTAGCGTAGTGTAGCCACGCCGTCGTGGCCGCCATGGCCGGCGTAGTGCTCGGTCCAGTTCATAGCTAGTCCAGTTTATGCCCTAGAATGATGCGCCTAGTCGAGGGGAGTGTTTTGGCGCTTTGGCCGTCGTCGTAGGTCTCGCCATCGACGAGATATCGCCGGTCAGCGCCATCATTGCCGTGGTCAGCGCGCGAGGTTAGGGATGACAGGTGGGGTCGGGTTGTCAGTGACTCAACGTTCAAATGGAATTTTTCTATTTTCATATTTGAATGAATAGTGATGTAATTTGTTATTTTTGTGTAGATTTATTTAGAGCTCCAAAAATTATGAAAATTTTTGTGACTTCTCTGTGATGTATACTATTTAAGAAAAATATGAAATAATGTTTTCAGTACTTTTTCAATGTGATAAAAACTGCTTAATTTATTAATAAATGGATTTCCATGATTTTTCTAGGCTTAATTAATTGTCCAAAAATTATGAAATTTGTTTTGCCACTTACTTATCATGTAATAAACATATACTAAAATTTTGAGCTTAATTAGAATAAGTTGATTTATTTCATAATTTTGAATTAAATAATTAATTCATAAAAGCAAATAGTAACCTTTAATGATTTAGGTTTTGTTTGAAATTTTGGATTGAGTGATGATCTTGGGTCATTTATTGATAATGATCCTTGGCAATTGATGTAAGTAATACGAAAAAGATTTAGTTTGTTTGACTTGCAACTGTACCGCGAAGGAAAGTTGTATTCAAATTGTTAATTTTTGCATCCACCATCGAGCATCATGTTTCGTATTCCGCATCATGTTAAACATGGCATTGTTATTATGTGTAGTGAACGAAGATGAACACGTGGTAGTTAATCAAGTTGTTGAGGAGGTTAATCCATCTGTTGAGGTCGGATCGAATACTTGTGAAACGTCGCAGGAACCGGACTTTTCCGTCAACGAAGGCAAGCCCCGGACGCATACAACCCTACCTTGTATTTTTCAAATTGATTTCGCTTTTGCTTCTCTTTACTGCATTAAGTGATTAGGAGTCAAGTGAAAAACAAATTGGTGCATTACCAACCTTGTTATTCCATATTTACCATATTACCAGTTTTAAATTCGTATATGCCTAGTTTTGCTTAGCTATGCTTAGAACGATGAAAGTCGGGTGATTTGAATAGAACTTAAGTAAACTAATATTCCATGCTTGATGTATTTGCTATATCAATGTTTGGTTTGATGTGAATAGCTTGCTCTCTATAGTTAGTTGTGTGATGTTAGTTAAATAGCTATGGGTGTCTATGTCTTGCATAATCTTGTGTTTGTCTTGAATGCTTATGTGATGCATCTTGTGTTACCATTCATCACATTCATACACATGCATCTTGCATCTCATTTAGGTACGCTAGATGAACCACGTGAAGGATGTGAGATGGAGCCAAACTCGAAGATTTGGTTTGATGGATATATCCCAAAGATGGAAGGACTAAGCAAGTGCTAGGACCGGAGATGTTACCAAGATGGTGCAAGCTAACTGAACTGACTTATGTCGGATCCCAGGCAAGCCCCAGAGCATTCTAAGTCTCCCATGTTTTTACAAATATCTTGAGTATCTTTTATTGTTGATGATGCATTAAGTATAGGAATTGGTTGAAACCAATTGTTGCATTATGTCCTTACCTTGTCCAGATTAAATCCTGTGAATCCTAATTAAGTGTAGGATCGAATGATGCTTAGCTATGCTTAGACCGGTAGAAGTCAGGTGATTTCTTGTCACCTACGAGATATAGGATAAGCTCTAGTCACGGTTGGCTATAATTGCTATCATGGAAAAGAACCATGTGTTAATAATGAAAAGAGACCGGGCGGGATGATGGTAGTGCAGCAACAAGGCATGGAGGTCTTGGGTGTGAATCTATCCCCGTCTGTGTCGGTTAAGGACCGATTCGCTGTACGTCCTCATGTCATGTTGAATGCATGCCTATCACTTAGTTGGCCGGATAACTCATTCTGACGGTGAAGCCAAGTAGCTCAACTTAGGCTAGAAGACCGAGAAGTGAAAGTGCGCACCCTGGCGGTAGTAAGGATGTGCGGGGAGCTATTGGCGTAAGTCCGAGGTGAGATTGACCACCTGGCAGAGTGGACTCCCTGAGGGTGCGGCGCTGCTCGGAGCCACGATTCCTAAGATATACCAAAGGTGACCCAAGGAAACCACTAATCAGGTTGATTGGGTGAGTGTTAGGAATACCCCTCTAGCTAGATAGGAATCAATTCGAATTGCCGTCTCTCCCGGATAGTGAGAACTTGACTGAGCAGCGACAACGTAGATTCACTAAATTTAAAGATATGGTTAAAGAATGATGATGATGATGATGATAATGACAATGAGCCATGAAATACCTGATATGGTTATTATTGTTTGCAACTTAATCAAGTGATTGATTAGTATAGGTGCTAATATAGATGGTAGGTAATGGCTAAAAGTCACTGCTAGTACAGGTGAATAATGCTAATGGTTACTCAAGCTTTTATGCAAAAAGGTTGTCTAGCCTGATCCACTAAATTAAGCTATGCATGATCCTTGGTGTCATTTGTTTTGGTTTCCGACGGGTAAGTCTAGCTGAGTACATTCGAGTACTTAGGGTTTATCCCACCATGTTGCAGGTGGAGTTCTCGGCCTATTGAAGATGGTGGCTAACCGCCGGTGGGCTCAGTGATTCTATATTTACTTCTCATCTATATGCTTTTGTCTGAGGATGTCACTTATGCTAGCAATGTATTTGGAGCTTATATTAATGTAATCAATTGAAAGCTATGTTGTTTTCACTAATCGGTTTTGAAACCCAAACTTGTACTATTACTTGTGAACTCATTTGTAATATTATTTCCGCTGCAACTCTACATATGTGATGTGTATTTGCTTAATCACGCTATCTTGGTTGTGATGTTGATTTACTAAGGTCCTTCGTGACACTCAGTGGACTATCGGGTTTATATAAGTGAAAGTATGTGTGTGTCAACGTGTTAGCGGGGACAGCCGTACTTGATCTTGTATAAATTGGGAAGTTCTATCACAATGGGGTCCGCCCCCAGGGTTCCGTACTCTACCTTTTTGCCTTCGCATTGCCAACCTCCGCCGTCAATCGTTGGAGCCTCTAACACGCACACTGCTCCCGCCGTTAAACTCGCTGCTGCCTTTCTTCCTCGTGCTGCTCCTGTCGTCGTAATGGACCCAGGGTACAAATCCAACATCTCCCCTCAGTGGTTAGAGGGCCTCATCCACCGAGGCCTCCTTCTCCCATTGACCGCCACTGAGGAGTGGTGGCTGCCCGGTGAAGAGGAGGAACCGGAGCCGTCCGAAGGGTACGTCATTTCTTTCGCCCACTTCCACGAGCGGGGATTTGCCCCACCTACCCATCAGTTCCTTCGAGGACTGATGGACTACTACCAGGTGGAGCTTCAACACCTTACCCCCAATGGGATCTAGCACATTGCGGTGTTCCGGGAAGCAAGAGCTGCACGCGCCGGTGGGGTGCGCTGACATTCACCTCCATAGCAACCGGGCAGGAGCATACCCGCTGATGCATCTATCCACCTCGAACAAGGGGTGGCATTCACAATGGTTCTATGTCAAGAATGACACCGCCGCCCCCTTGCCAGCCTTCACCAGGCGCTACATCTTGGAGGTCCTAGAGTCATGGGGGTGGGGTGTCAAGGCCAAGGATAAGAAGCATCTCAACGACCTTCTCACTGCCCTCTGAACTCTAAAGGAGAGGGGCATGAAGGGGTCAGGGATTATTGGCGCCTACCACGTGAGGAGGGTTGCGCCGCTGATGGCACGCGTGCTTCCCCTGTATTAGATGGTGCCCGAAGCATCGTTCGAAGGGACGACGCTCGCCGATGAAGCGCTCCCTCCTTCCGAAGTGGTGCAGTGCATTAAGGAGGCGATGGAGCCTACGAAGGACTTCATTGGTGCCATCCTCGACTTTGTGTACCCAGTGCTGGGGCATCCCCCAATGCAGCCAGAACCGGGGTTTGTTGAATTCGTAAGTTTTCTTTCCCCTTGCTCCTCTTTTCGCTTGAATTTCTGACCCTATGACGCTAACCTTGGGATAGCAGGGCCAGTCGAGAGGACTATTCTTCAAGGACAGTCTGGCTCCACTGCCGAAGGACCCAACCCAGGCGGTAGCAAACCACACTGTGGCCGGTTGGGACAAGAAGATGAGGGAGCTCATGAAGAAGAAGGCGATACGGAAGCAGCAAGCTCGCGATCGAGGAGAGGAGACTAGCGGTGAAGATGATGATGATGACGATGAGTCTGACAAAGAAGAAGGCGATACGGAAGCAGCCGGTGTGAATTGGGGTGACCTAGAGGATGAGGGCTCGTTGCCCACACAGGGACCCTTCCTGTTCCATGTGGGGGAAGCGAGTCCACGGGGACGGTGGAGCCAGGCCTGCCTCTGGGTCCGACAGGAGCCAGAGGATCCGCCGCTTCACGCAGGGTGCTGGTAGAGGATCAGTGGATGGGAGGAAGCGAACCTGCCGCTGCCTCTAAGATGATGGAGGCGGGTAGTGCCACCGCCCTGCCCGAGGCATTGACGGAGAGGGGCGGCTCCGTTGCTGCACCCTCGGAGATAAGGGAGATGAGCTCCCCTGCCCTAGAGCAGGGGGCAGGCTCAAAACGGGCCTGCCCAGACAGGTCGGAGGGGGCTAGGGGTTCGTCCCCAAAATGATCCCGCTGCCTAAAGGCGTCAGAGTAAGCCACTGATTCTCCTATTTTTCTTTCCTCTTTTTTTTATTTTTCTGTTTTGACCTTATGCCCTTCACCTTCTTGTAGATTCTTGCGGACGGGCCGCTCTCTGGGGTTGGTGCCTAGGAAGAGCCTCACCCTCTAGGCAGGGCAGATCACACTGCCTGGCGTCTCCCCTATTTTGGGCAGGAGTGACGCTGCCGCTGTGGCCTTATTGGTCGGTCTGGCGGCGCCCGCGCCCTTGGTGGTTGCTGAGCAAGCGGCATCTTCCATTGTGGACACGATCCCACCAACCGGGAGTCCGGTATTGCTAGCGGATGTGGTCGTGATCGCACCCAGCCAGGAACCACCGAACATAGCCATGGTGGCATCTGAGGGGCCGACACAGTCCATGCCTTTGGTGGCTCGAACGATGGTGTTCGACGTGGGCAGGACAGAGGGGG
Organism: Miscanthus floridulus; assembly: GCF_019320115.1. Classification (NCBI taxonomy): domain Eukaryota; kingdom Viridiplantae; phylum Streptophyta; class Magnoliopsida; order Poales; family Poaceae; genus Miscanthus; species Miscanthus floridulus. The sequence continues at coordinate 119,635,902 of NC_089584.1, forward strand.
ACACGGACGGGCAATCCCCAACCCCGACGAGCCAGGCGCATCTGGATGTAGTCATAATGGCATCCGCGGGAGCAGCGCAGCCCATGCCACCAGAGACCCAAGCGGCGGTGCCCATGACCGCAACAAGCCTGGCTGGGCCAGATGTTACCCTGGTGGCGCCAGAGGGAGTGGCGCAATCCACGCCACCGGTGGCCTAGGTCGCGGCGCTCGAGGTGGGCCTGATGAAGGAGGACATGGCTAGAGGGTCTTCGGGCGTCGTGACGGTGGTGGGAAGGACCAGAAGAGAGCCGCCTTTGGCCCTGTTGTTGAGAGGCAGCCACTCCCCCACACGGGGTGGCCCGCTAGTCCGGTGGATGGCCGCTCAGGACCCAACATTGGTTCTTTTTTCGCTTGGCGATGCTGCCGAGAGCTTGGAGTGAGAGAATCTTGATGTCGGGCTCTCGGCGGTGATGGGTGCCTTGGGGGAGGCCAGTGGTGCCTTGCGCGAAATCCTTGTTCCTTCTAGCCAGGTACCTACTTGATCTTCTCGCTTGTTTTCTTCTTTCTTCACGCATTTCTGTGTTTTTGTGTTTTCTGATTCCGGTCCTCTTTTCAGAATATTGTTGCTCATAGCCGGGACAAGTCCTGGTTCCTTCATGAACAAAAGGCGAAATGGGACTGCCTTACTGAGGAGGCCATGCTACGAGGAGATGTGGGTGCATAGCTTGCTGCCGCCTAGCAGCGAGAGGCCGAGGCGCGTCAGGACATAGAGGAGGCTCATGGGATGTTTGAGGACCTATCGGTGAGGGTGAAGCTGGACGACGAGGAGGTCGCCAGGCTTTGAAAGGAGCTGGATGAGCTGCTATAGAAGGACATCATGGCTAGTGAGCAGGCCGGTGAGCTCCTGGTGGAGCTAGAGACAGAGTGAGACCTCAAGCTGAAGGCCGAGGAGAGGTCCATGGCATTGCAACAGAGGGCAGACTGGGACACCAAGACGATCACCCGGTTGAGCGAGGAGCAGGAAGAGCTACGCCGGACCAAGGAAAGACTTCGCTCAAAGCATAGTACAGCCCATGAGGATCATGACTGGGCCATCCAAGAGCACGACGCGGCACGTGGGGTGGCTGACTCCCTCCGGGCAGATCTTGGAGTCACGATGACCTGAAGGTTGGACGCTGAGAGCGTTGTCGATAGGCTAGAGAAAGAGCTTACCGAAGTGCGAGGGATCCTTCGGGTCAAGAGCGACGAGCATGACCTTCTGCAAGCCGCTATCGGGGTGGTCATCGATGCCCTAAGGGTGGCACAGCCGGTGGAAACCAGCTCGCTCACGGCTCATGCCGCGGGTATCATGGCGCGGGTGGGCCAACTTGAGGAGGACACCTTTCACGCTAGGATCACCCAAGCCTTTGCTGTCGCCCGTTCCCATTACGGTCAGGAGATTAACCTAGAGGTAATGATTCATGGCTTCGCGCCTATCTATGAAGATGATGAGCTGGACGAGATGGAAAAGGCACTGGCTCCCCTCGCACGGAACCTAGCGAACATGCTGAAAGAAGAGGTTCTCCCTTCACGAAAGTAGTTAGTTTGATAAACACTTGTCTGTAATATGTGAACAAGTGTCGGTACTTTTGTGTCCTAGAAACGGTTTCATAATTTTCGTTTTGTTCATTCGGTTTTATCTTCTTCCCTTCTTATGACGAAAAGAAGTTTATGTGATCCGACTCTTCCGCTCATTTAGACCATAAGGCCTGAGGTGTTTAGGGGAAATTTTGATTATGCTTAGTTGAGCAAAATTACCATAGTCATCTGGGCATGGGTTTTTTTGTAGTCCTACCAATCTGTTCCCTTGAACTTTGTCGCCAGTCTTGGTGTGAGGAAGAGGTCTGCTGTAAACATTTTTTCAAAAAAAAGGAAAGGAGGTACCTGTACTTTTATCAGTCCCCAAGTGAGATCTAGCCCCTTGTGGTTGCTAGGGTCAGATATTACTGGAGACCAGGGCGAGGGAAGCGATGTTACTTGCCTGGATGGCTCGAGTGACGTGTTACATGAGCTTGTTAATGGGGATGTTCAGGCAAAATCTGATCCCAATGCTTTGTGATAGAGTTGGCAAAGCCTTTGGGTGGTATTACGTTGCTCCGTGCCCGCCTTCCAATAGATTCCCCCTCAATGGGGTTTCTATGGGCTCGGCTATGGGCTGGATTGAACTCAAAGGTTGAGATGACCCTACCCGCCTCAATGCGGTTGGGCAGAGACCGTCGAGGCTCATCTGCATTTTCTCCCCTAGCTGTTGTTCGACGTGGGGTGGCTTCGGACCTTGTGTGGGTTAGCCTTTGAACCTCGGTCTCTCAATCCGGCTCAAGCCCCCAAGCCCTTTAGGGTCTGATGGGGGTCGGTCGTGTTTTCGCGCGTTACCCCATCCTCGGTTTTCACAATCGGAGGGGCTGAGTCAACGACACTTGCCTCGATGGCTCGAGTGTTGCGCTCAATGAGCTCGCTATCAGGTATGTTCATGTGAAATCCGGGTCCATCATTTGCTGATGGGATCGGTAGAGCCCTCATGTGGCATTTCACTACTTCTTAACCCGCCTTCGGGCAGATGCCCAAGCCGTTCGATAGGCTTAGGTGGCCCATTGGCCTCTCCTCGATGGAGATTATATGGGTTCGGCTCGAGGTTAGAATTGAAAGAAAAAGGTCGAGATGTCCCTGTCCACCTCTGAGTAGGGTCGGGCAAGGCCGCTGGGGCTCGTCTCTATTTTTCTCCCCTGGCTCTGTTTGATGCAAGGTGGCCTCGAGCCCTTCGCGGGCCGGCCTTCGAACCTCGGTCGGTTGCTGCTCATATTAAATGAGGCGGCTGCCGCCTTATGACGTGACACGAAGCATTGAGATGTGGAGATTTGCATATGCAATGTTTGGATGTATGGTTTCAATGTATTACTTAATTGAAACAAAAGTGGGGTTATGTTACCTCGGTGACATGAGCGATGGGAAGCTCTAACCAGATGTGTCGATGCGGGGTTTGGATCTGATGTTTGCGATGGGGTTGGCGTAACCTGTATAAGAGCTGCTATTTTTGTTCTTGTTCCTCGATGGTAATTTGTGATTTAGTCGACCTGACATCCTCTCCTCGAAGGAGGTTCTGTAGGTGGACCCCCCCAAACCCTTTCTGGGAAGGCGGGAGCCGAGGCTTGTGGTGTGGGGAACTGTGAGTTTGATTCATGCTGGTGAACATAAAACACCGTAGCCGTCGAGGCGTAAAGTCCGACAGTTCATCCAGCTATATTCAAAGTTTTATGCCCATACACCGTGCTGCCAGTTTTTAAACATAAGGAGGGGTCAGGTGAAGGGGGTGTCTAAATGGATAGGCACCCTCAGAAGCCCCCGAGTAATGTCCATGCCTCTGCTGTTGCCGGGGTCGGAGGCTCGGTAAAGAAATTAACACTCAAAGTAAGTAAACAGAGGTGCTTATCTTTCAATGGTCGTTTGTTCATTGTTTTGCCTAGGCCGTCCGATTGACCTAGGCGGCCTATTGGGCTCCCCCTAGAGGGGGGTTCCATTGTTGGGTCGTTCCACCGTCCTGCCTGGGGAAGCAAAGAGTTGCCTGCATACGAGCATGCCCCGGTCCTTGTGCTCAGGGCGCATTAATGGCGGGCCACGCCTAGATGATGTTCCACCTGACCGAGAGATGTCTTGTCGACCAGAGCGTGTCCCTTCAGCTCCGTCGCGTCCCCTTAGATTTCTGTCAGCATTGATTTTGCATTTGCATTGAATAGGGGAAGGTAGAGAGTTTTTCGTCCGAACCTTTCGCCTTTCCTTAGCTGCTAAGCCCCTTCTTTAAATAGGGGGGAGTTCTCATCCCACCTCCTCGCCAGCCTCTGAGCCGCCACCTCTTCTCCTTCCTTTCCTCCGAATGCATCGGTTCCTAAGTAAGAGAGGGTAATGCCAAGGAGAGAAGAACTCACAGATCTGCTCATGAATCTGGAGCGTGATGTCGACCTGGAGGTCATCCAATGTAGATGAGATGGCACAGGTCGCCTGTGCTGAGGAGGGGTCACCGCTGCTGAAGGAGGAAGGGCACTGGAGGGTGCCGAGCATCGTCGATTTTGCCGTCATTGGCTATGGCCTTCCTTCGGCGAGAGGTGCTTCCTACCTGATGCCGTTGTCAAGGTTGCGGCCGATGACGATGGCGTAGTCCCTGGGTGTCCCAGCGGAGGCACCATTGTCAGGGTTGCAGCTGATGATGATGGCATGGTCCCTGGGCATCCCGGCGGAGGCGCCATTATCGGGGTTGCGGCTGATGACGATGGTGTAGTCCCTGAGCGCCCTAGCGAAGGGACACCGCAGTCATCGGCGTGGTGCTCGTCATTGCAGATGACGGCGCCTTCGAGGATCTCACAAAGTGGTAGGATGTCGCCGATGGGGAGCAGTGCGTGGTGGCCGCAGTAGACGAACTGGGCCATGTACGTGCCTAGACGTTGCCGATGGAGAGCGTGGCGCGGCGGCCATAGTAGTACTTGTAGCAAAGCTATGTAGGGGCTGTAATTGAATAAGTTTGTGGGGGAGCCCCCAAGTGAACAGTCCTTTTTGTAAAGAAATCATTCTGTAAGTGGTGAATTTGTGCGAAAATGAACAAATTTTCATCTTTTGTTACAGCAAACAACTTTTTTAGCTTCCCCTTTTTTTGTAGCAGGGGTTCCTTTTATTTGTAGGAGGGGTTTTAGTGCCCTCCAATCCTCCCCGTGGCTCAAGTTACAGAAGACTAGGAGTGGGGGTGAACCAATTCTGATTACGCTGGTGAGCAAAGAAGTCATAGCCACTGGGGCATGGGATTCCCGTAGTCCTACCAGTTATACTCATAATTTGCTCCTGAAATCCTAGCCCTTAGGACTTGTTACGAGAAGAGTGGAAAACTTAGAGAATGTTATGCAAAGTTAACACATGAAGTGTTTGCAAGATAAACGTACTTGTATCATTTGTATCAGCCCCCGAGTGAGGTCCGACCTCTCACAGTTTGCAGGGGTCAGATGTCACTAAAGATCGGGGATTTGTAAAGACAAGAACTGATAAGAAGAAGTATGTGTTTATTTAAGGGTAAAAACAACGTAGCTGCTCGATGTTTTAGGTGTTGGTGAAGACCTCGCCGTTGGTGGTTTTCAACTTGTAGGCGCCTAGGCGGAGTACTTCCGCGATGACGTATGGCCCCTCCTAGGGTGGGGAGAGCTTGTGGCGGTCCTTGTTGCTCTGCACGAGGCAGAGGACAAGGTCCCCGACGTTGAAGGCTCGGTCCCACACCCATCGTTTGTGGTGCCGTCGCAACGCCTACTGGTACTTGGCCGAACGGAGGAGGGCGATGTCGTGGGCTTCGTCTAGCTGGTCCATGGTGTCTTGGTGGGATGCTTCGCCCCCCTATTCATCATAGGCTCTGATTCTTGGTGCTCCGTAGTCAAGGTCCATCGGGAGAACGGCCTCAGAACCGTAGATCATAAAGAAAGGTGTGTAGCCAGTGGCCTGGCTAGGAGTTGTCCTTAGGCTCTAGAGCACCGCTGGGAGTTTGGCGAGCCAGCACACGCCAAACTTGTTCAACCGGTTGAAGATCCTAGGCTTAAGGCCCTGCAGGGGCATGCTGTTTGCATGCTCGACCTGCCCATTCGTCTGAGGGTGCATGACGACTGCCCAATCGATCTGGATGTGTTGTTCATCATAGAATCGAATAAATTTCCTGCCGGTGAACTGCGTGCCGTTGTCTATGATGATGGAGTTTGGTACTCCAAAGCAATGGATGATGTCAAGGAAGAATAGTATAGCTTGCTCGGATTTGATTGTGGAGATTGGTCAAGCTTCGATCCATTTTGTAAACTTGTCTATGGTGACAAGCAGGTGGGTGAAACCCCCGGGTGCCTTTTTGAGTGGCCCAACTAGGTTGAGCCCCCAGACCACGAAGGGCCATGTGATGGGGATCATCTAGAGTGCCTAGGCCGGGAGGTGAGTTTGCTGAGCGTAGTACTGACACCCTTCGCAGGTGCGTACGATTTGCTCGGCATTGGTCACTGTAGTGGGCCAGTAGAAGCCATGTTGGTATGTGTTTCTAACCAAGGTTCTTGGCATGGCATGGTGACCGTAGACCCCACCGTGGATGTCACCCAATTAAACCCTTCCTTGTTCATCGAGGATGCAGAGCTGTAGGATCCCAGTGTGGCTCCGTTGGTAGAGTTTGCACTCTACAAGGACGAAGGACATGGCGCAATGTGAGAGTCATCGAGCTTCCATCCTGTCCGTTGGCAGTGTGTCATGGAGGAGGTAGTCGAGGTAGGGCGTTCTCCAGTCGTCCGGGGGGGTCAGGCTCTGCGGCCGGATCCTCTTCAAGTTCCATGACCTCGGGGTTGGACGAAATAGTCGGTGGGTCAGCCCTCGGGGCCGGATCAGACGGGCCATCCTCGGCTTGATCTAACTCTTCGTAGCGCATTAAGGGCTTATGTTGGTTGCTGGCGAAGACGCCCGTTGGCACCGGCTCTCAACCGGACGCCGCCTTTGCGAGTGCATCAGCCGCCTCATTGAGGCATCTCGGGACGTGGTTAAGTTCGAGGCCGTCGAACTTGTCCTCCAGCCATCGGACTTCTTGGCAGTATGCAGCCATCTTGGCATCATGGCAGCCAGACTCCTTCATGACTTGGTTAACAACTAGCTGAGAGTTGCCCCAAATGTCGAGGCGTCAGATGCCTAGCTCGATGGATATGCATAGGCTATTAACGAGTGCCTCGTATTCGGCCACATTACTTGATGAGGGAAAATGGAGCCGAACGATATACCTCATGCAGACCCTGAGAGGTGATATGAAGACCAGCCCCATGCCGGCACCGTTCTTCATCAGCGACCCATCGAAATACATCATCCAGCACTCCTGGTTGATGATCGCCGATGGCATCTGGACCTCGGTCCATTCTGCGATGAAGTCAACTAGCACCTAGGACTTGATCACCGTTTGTGGGGTATACCCAATGCCTTGATCCATCAGCTCGAGTGCTCATTTTGTGGTTCTTCCTGTTGCATCCTGGCTATGAATGACTTCGCCGAGTGGGAATGACATTACTGCTATCACAGGGTGTGACTCGAAGTAATGGCGTAGCTTTCTTTTGGTGATGAGGATGGCGTATAGGAGTTTCTGGATTTGGGAGTAGCGGGTTTTGGAGTCGGATAATACCTCGTTGATGAAGTATACCGAGCGCTGGACCTTGAGGGCGTGCCCCTCCTCTTCCCGTTCTACTACCAGGGCAGCGCTAACCACTTGCGTGGTGGCCACTATGTATAGTAAGAGGGATTCTCCATCGCTTGGAGGGACTAGGACTGAGGGTTTTGTCAGAAGTAGCTTGACCGTGTCAACGCCTCCTAGGCCTCGGCTGTCCATTTGAAGTGGTCGGCTTTCTTCAGGAGCCGATAAAGGGGGAGTCCTCATTCGCCGAGGTGTGAGATGAATCGGTTGAGGGCGGCGAGGCACCCTACGACCTGTTGAACCCCCCTTATGTTCTAGATCGGACCCATCCTTGTGATGGCTAAGATTTTCTCCGAGTTGGCTTCGATGCCACGCTCGGAGATGATGAAGCCGAGCAGCATGCCCCTCGGGACCCCAAAAACATATTTCTCGGGATTGAGTTTGATGCCATTTGCCTAGAGTCTCACAAAGGTTTGCTCGAGATTAGCAACAAGGTGGTCAACCCACATGGACTTAACTACGATGTCGTTGATGTAGACCTCAACAGTTCGCCCAATGAGGCCCCCGAAACAATTGAGCATATAACGCTGGTAAGTGGCCCTAGTGTTCTTTAGACCGAATGGCATTGAGACATAGCAGTATGGTCCGAAGGGGGTGATAAAAGACGTCGTGAGTTGGTCAGACTCTTTCATCATGATTTGGTGATAGCCAGAGTAGGCGTCAAGGAAGTAGAGGCTTTTGCACCCCAAGGTGGATCGACTATTTGGTTGATGCGTGGTAAAGGAAATGGGTCTTTTGGGCACGCTTTGTTGAGACCAGTGTAGTCGACACACATCATCCATTTCCTGCTCTTTTTTCGTACAAGAATAGGATTTGCTAACCACTCTAGGTGGTGAATTTCCCTGATGAATCCAGCGGCGAGTAGTTTTGCTATCTCTTCACCAATGGCCCTGTGCTTTTCCTGGCCGAAGTGGCACAGGCATTGCTTCACCGGCTTAGAGCCTGGGTGGTTTTTTAGGGTATGCTCGGTGATCTCCTTTGGGATACCTGGCATATCTAAGGGTTTCCATGCAAAGATGTCTTTGTTGTCGTGGAGGAAGTTGACGAGCGCGTTTTCCTATTTGGGGGAGAGCATAGTACCTATACGTATGGTTTTACCCTCAGAACTGCTAGGGTCTATGAGGACCTCTTTGGAGCCCTCCGCCGACTCGAATGATCTAGACAACCTCTTTGCGTCAAGCGCTTCTTCGACGACCTCCTCCCTGAGGGCAGCGAGTTCTCTGGAGGCGACGAATGCTGTGGCGTGGCCGCAGTACTCGACTTCACACTCGTATGCCCGCTGGAAGGAAGTGCCGACGGTGATGACCCCATTTGGGCCTGGCATCTTTAGCTTGAGGTACGTGTAGTTGGGGACGGCCATGAACTTCACGTAGCATGGTCGTCCCAAAATGGCATGGAAAGTTTTAGGGAACCCTACCACATCGAAGGTGAGGGTCTCAGTCCTATAGTTGGACTGATCCCCAAAGGTAACGGGTATATGGATCTATCTGAGTGGTGTGGCCTACTTTCTGGGGATGACGCCGTGGAAAGGAGCTCGAACTAGGTGGAGGTGCGTTCGATCGACACCCATTACGTCGAGCGTCTTCGTGTACATGATGTTGAGGCTGCTGCCTCTGTCCATCAGAACTTTGGTGAGGCGCTTTGGGCTGATGATTAGGTCAACGACAAGCGGATACCTTCCCGAATGTAGGATGGTCTTTGGATGGTCGGTCTGATCGAAGGTTATGGCGGCCTCCGACCATCGGAGGAAGAGAGGTGTGGCTGGCTGGGCCGTGTAGACTTGGCGGCGTGCGACCTTCTGACGATGTTTGGAGTCGTAGGCTATTGAGCCTTCGAAGATCATGAGGCAGCCATCTTGTGTTGGAAAGCCATCGTCCTTCTCCTCGACATCGCCGGCAGTGGGGGCTGGTTCCTTCCCCTGCTCCCTCTTATTGGCGCTCCCGGCCAAGAACTTGCGCATGAGGCCGTAGTCCTTGAGCAGATGCTTTATGGGGAAGGCATGGTTCAGGCACGGCCCCTCAAGCAATTTCTCGAAGTGGTTTGGAGCACCCTCCGTGGGCTTCCGACTACCCTTGCGATCAGCAGCAGCCATGAGTGGGTCCTTGTGCCGTTGCTTCTTGTTTTTCCTTTTGGCAGAACGGTTGGAGGTGCCTTCATCGGCACCCTCGTCTCGCCTTGCCTTGCTGTTGGAACGGTCCAAGATTGCTCCAACCACCTCCTCTCCTGAGGCGTGGCTGGTGGCAATGTCCAGAAGCTCCTTGGTGGTTCGCGGACCCTTGTGTCCTAGCTTTTGGACCAAAGACTCGTAGGTCGTCATAAACAGGAAGGCTCCTATCATGTTGGCATTGGCGACGTTAGGGAGCTCATTGCACTATCGGGAGAAGCGCTGGATTTACCCATGAAGGGTTTCGCCAGCCTTCTGGCGATAGTTTTTGAGGTCCCAGGGGTTTCCAGGACACTTGTACGTGCCCTGGAAGTTCCCCACAAAGATCTCCCTTAAGTCCACCCAACCTTGGATGGCGTCGGACGGAAGGTGTTCCAACCACACTCGTGCCGAACCGGTGAGGAACAGTGGAAGGTTGCGGATAATGAAATCATCATTATCCGCACCACCGGCTTGATAGGCAAGCCGATAGTCTTCAAGCCAAAGTCCGGGGTTTATCTCCCTGGAGTACTTAGGAATGTTGGTAGGTGGTCGATACCTCGGTGGAAACACGACATTGAGGATGTGACGGCTGAAGGCCTGAGGGCCTAGCAAGCCAAGGCTCAGGCTTTGGTCCTCGCCGCTATCGTAGCGTCCGCCACGTCGAGGATGATAGCCGCGATGGGCCCCTTCCCTCGGGTCATCGTGGGCGCATCTACGGGCATCGAGGGTGCTGCGTGCGTCGTGGTTGTGGCCGAGACATTGATGCACTAGGATCATGACACACTGCATGTCGCCTTGCGGCGCCAGGTGGACCGATGCATCCTTGGAGCTCATGTCGCTGAGACATCGAGCTCTCTGCCTGCTGTGCTACCGCACGCTCAAGTAGCGTGCAGATCTCATGGTGGACCCGGTGATCCTTGGGCGTCGCGGCCTCTGGAAGGCCATGAAGCAGGGCCGTCGTGGCGGTGATGTTTTGGCTCGCACGAGCAAAGCAGGGAAGGGTTTCATCATCGGTGATGATTCTTTGGTTCACGTCGCGGGCCACGACACGTGCGTGTCCTCCATCTCTGTGGCGCCTGATCTCCTCATCGATCCTCTTGTATTCCCGGACAAGCTGTTGTCTGGTTTTGTCTATTTCCCATTTTTGGGCTTCTAGCTGCTCCACCCCTACGTGAGATGGGGCTGCTGCTCCTCCTTCGGCTCTGTCACCAAAGTTGCCTACTGGGGTGACCTCCTCCTCGGAGGCACTTTCGACATGTCCCTCAGAGGTCTCTGTCATGAAGCATTCCTAGGAGGGATGATGGCTCCCCCGACCAGAGTCAGATCTAGAGTCCAACCCCAGGCCTTCCATGAGGAGGCCGTGGAGGGATTCAGTAACGCTTTCGATCATCCCCACGAACTCACTGTTTGTAGGAAATGGGTTCACGCGCTGGGCCACAAGGTGGCTTACGGTTGCCATGGTGTTGCGGAGACCAAATAGAAATGCCATTGAGGCGTGCCATGTGGAGCATTCTAGAGAGAGGGTGATGTGGCGCGGGGCCTCTCTGGATAGCTAGGGTCCAAGGAAGACGCCCGGCTGGCCCTCAAGCCTCCGGTAGCTGAGGTTGGCGGATGGGGGAGACTGGACGGCCGTGTGGGCCAGCGCCAACTCTCCGCCCAGTGTGATAATGAAGTCCAGGTCACCGAAACGCACATGTGCGCCCGGGACCCAGCTGATTGCGTGGTTAGCCATCCGAGGCCTGATTTGGAACGCGCAAAGGCCCCTACCTGGCGCGCCAACTGTTGGTGTTTTGAACAAACATCGGTAAGTAAATTTATAATTGATGCGCGTTAGGCCTAGATGGTTCACTAAAGGACACGAGGATTATACTGGTTCGGGCAGAATGTCCCTACGTCTAGTTTGCTGCTGCTGCTCGTGTTATTAGTACTAAAAATGGTTTATAGTAGGGGGTACAAACAGTCGAGAGAGGGATGAGTCCCAAGTCTCTGATGGAATGATCGAAAAGGTTGCCAAGAGCTTAGTCGCTGCTCAGCTGTGTCTGTCATGTTGTGTGTGTGTTCTACTTATCTATCAAGAGTCGGTCCCCTTTGCTGGAGGAAGCACATCTCCTTTTATAGATGAAGGAGACGGCTTTACAAGTGAGAGGGAAAGGGTGCGTATGCTACCGAGCCTTATTGTCCACGTCTACCAAGCCTTGTTACCCATACCGGTGGATATCAGATAATGGTAGGCGGCTACAACACTATTGATGCCACTGTAGAATGTTAGGATGGCTACAGAGTACTGCTCCACGTAGGGTATGGACTCTGGTATAGCAGTTTTGACTTATGAACCTTGTCCTTCCTTTCTTCGCACGCTGTCTAGTTCCTATGAGCCCTGGTCGAAGGGACGTGGGGGTCAGAGTCAGAAGTAGCGCCTTGGGCAAGGCTTTTCGATCGGAGAGGATGTCTGGAGGCCAAAGCGAGTGCTTTGATCTGGGGGGCCAAGGGGTCGTGGAGTGGACGCCGCTCCTTTGGGACCACAGTGTGGTGATAGTACATCCGTTGTTTGTAGAAGGCGCGAGTCTCTCCCTGGACCATAGATGTTGTCGTATGTCTATGTCGAGTTCCGTGTCTGAGGGCTGAAGGTGGCGCCTACAATACTGTTTGGACTCTGCAATGCCGGAATGGTCTAAAGCGCCTATCCCATCGTACCTTGGCGGTACTTTTCCTACTGCGACATAGGGCATGGTCCTTGGTGCTGTGTTTGACCCGAATGTCAAGTCGTACCCTGTGCTCATCCTTATGATGGAGCAGGGCGTACTTGTAGGGCGAGGTGGAGCCTAGCCCTCAGGGGTCGGACGAGGCGGAGCCTACCCTCGGGGCCGGGCGAGGCAGAGTTTGACCCTCAGGGGTCGGGCGAGGTAGAGTCTAACTCTCTAGGGTCAGGCGAGGCTGAGCCTGCCCTCGATTGTCGGGTGAGACAGAGCCTGCCCTCGGGGGTCAGGCGAGGCAGAGTCTGACCCTCAGGGGTCGGGCGAGGAGGAGTCTGACCCTCGGGGGTTAGGCGAGGCAGAACCAGTCTCCCATCGGTCCGAACAAGAGACGCAGCAACATTCTTGTCTGATCGGGAGTGTTAATGTTCGATGGTTTATCAGTCCCACCTCACCGGGGTACCCCGGTATTAGGTCCCCGACAACTACCCTTTGCAACATCGAGATGAATCCATTTGAACATCCACTCTATTACTACTAAAACTTTATAAAATCACTTAACACTTTATGAAATGAAGAAATAGCCAAAATAAAAGTAGGGGGTCTTGATGAGTTATACAAATTTTATATTCATCACCTTTACAGCTGAAATTATTTAGTCTTTGAAAATCAGGTTTGAAGCTGTCATTTTCTGAAATTCAAAATTTAAATTGTTCAAAATTAGTGAGAAAGATAGATGACTAGACTAAAATGATACAGCATGATTTTAGAAAATTTTAGGAAAAAAACCATCACATTTAGAGTTAGTATGAGGGAGAAAAAGTAGTTGCAAGTTTTAGCCACAGATTAAAAAGAGAAATCACACTTGTTCATCATTGATCATCATGAACAGTTGTGATTTTTCTTTTTAATCTCTGGCAGAAACTTGTAACTAGTCTTTCTCCCTCATATTAACTCTAAATGTGATGGTTTTTTTCCTAAAATTTTCTAAAATCATGCTCTACCAAGTTAGTGTGTTGATTTGGTCATCCTTTTCATTTGACAAAGTTTGAGCACTTCAAATTTTCAAATTAAAAAAAAATAACAAGTTCGAATGAGATTTTTAACCATTAAATGATTTCAGCTGAAAAAGTGATGAATAACAAAGTTGTATAACTCATCAAGATCTACAACTTTTATTTTGATCATTTCTTCATCTGATAAAGTGATAGTAAACATTGTTCAAAATCAATATGTTTCTCGTATAGTTCATGAAACTATGAGTCATATGTGAATTTGCGAACAATGTTTACTAATACTTTGTCACATGAAGAAGTGACCAAAATAAAAGTTGTAGATAGTGATGAGTTCAACAACTTTTATGTTCATGACTTTTATTGTTGAAATCATTTAAGGTTTCAAAATCTTGTTTGAAGTTGCCATTTATTGAAATTCAAATTTTCAATTATTCAAATTTGGTCAAATGAAAATATGATCGACATAAAAGTTGTACATATTGATGAGTTCTACAACTTTGGTATTCATGAGTTTTTTATCTGAAATCATTTCCTCTTTCAAAATATTATTTCAAGTTGAAATTGTTTGAATTTCAAATTTTGAATCGTTCAAACAAAGTCACATGACAAGATGACCAAAATAAAAGTTGTACATGTTGATGAGTTATACAACTTTTATGTTTACAATATTTTCATTTTATTTCATTTAATGTCATAAAATTGTAGTTGAAGTTTTAAATTCAAATTTTTAATTTTTGTTTTTTTTGTTTTCTATATTGTTTTGACTACAATTGTTTTTATATATATTTTTGCATATATAGAATAAAACAAAACATTATGTTTGTGCATATATACAATTGTTTTTATATTACTTTGTGTTTTTGTGATATAAAGAATATAAAATTAATAATTTAAAAAAATAGAAAATATTTGTAGGGGCGGTTGGATCAGGAACCAGGGCGGGTGGATCAGAAACCGCCCCTACAAATGCATTTGTAGGGGTGGCTAGATTAGGAACCACCCCTAGAAATCGGCCTGAGTATAAATACAAGGCCGCACGGGTGAAAACCTATAGGGTGCCCTCTCCTTTCTCCGATGCCGCCAGGCTACCCACTCCTTCCCCGGCGCCCCACCGACGTCGCCTCCCGGACCTCTCCCGACGCCCGTGTCCCCTCTCCGCACCCCCGGACCTCTCCTGACGCCCGTGCCCCCTCCCTGAACCCGGCCGGTGGCGCTAGGGTTTCCAACCTTGAGGTGCCGCAGGCCAGCTCCCCGCCCTCCCATGGCCTAGGTGCATCGGTCATTCGTGCTCCCTCCCACGGCGAGCGGCCACGATGCCCGAGCTCTCCGGCGTCCGCACTCCTTCCCTACTGTCCACATCTCCAACGACGGGCGGCCTCCGCACACCTCCACCGGCGTCCGCACTCCTTCTCGAGCTCTCCGATGAGTTCTTCTAGCTCTTTGCACTGTTTTTTTGTTTTTCCTTCAATGGCTCAATCAGCAGCAGTGACCTCTCATCATCATGGCCAGTTCGTTGGGCATGTTCTCCTTGGTGGCATCGAATGGATGTGTTGAATTTAAATCTATTTGTTTTTCTTTGTATATGTGTGTTGCGGCAAGTTGCATTGGCTAGTGTTTTGGATCAGTGCTAAATTATGCCACTACAAAATGCCTTTCTTTTTTTTGTTATGGATAGTTTCTCCTCATAGATAGATGGTTGATTTTGAAATTAATAAAGCCTGAATTTTATCCTCTTTTTTTGGTTGTCCATCCTTTGTACTGTTATGTAGTATTAGGAGCATTGTTGTAGTGTGCTTAAAACCCAATTCTACCAACGTTTTTGGAGTTTTTTATGTATCAGCTGTGTCCAGTTGAACTAAAATCATTGTTGTAGTGTGCTTAAAACTCAATTCTACCAATGTTTAATTGAAAACCCATTACACAGCATCTGTTTTCATGATTTTGAATATGAGAGCTGAGATTGGGAGGTTCTCATTTTAGCTGTTAGAACACGCTTCCTTTCTGTGAAATAGCAAGTGGCATCCTCTTGCTATAGTGGTGATTGGGTTAGAAATGCGTTTAGAATAATAATTGTTTTAGCAGGAACTGATCGGTGGTATCTTATCTCATGTGCTTTGCTCTCAATTTGTTTCACAACAATTTGATTTGGCTACAAGGATGGGTCTGTGCCACACTGCCACTTAGAGCAGAGCTTATTGTTATTTCTTTTGTTAGCTACGTTACAATTATCCTTTAGTATTCAAGGTGAGCTTAGAGTGGAGGTGCTCAGTTTAGGTGTTGGAATACTCTTTCTTTCAGCAAAATAGCAAGTGGCATCCTTTTTCTACTTTTAGGCGCAAGGATTGCTGCCACATAGAATTGAGTTAAATGTAGTATTGCTTATCTGTTTGTTTTGTTAATGGTTTCTATTATCGTAATTTAACTATTTAAGAAGTTATTCGGGTTTGCTATTAGAACACACATCATTTTGGTATTTTTGGGATTCCTCTCTACTGCTTGTGTTCACTAGCTGCTAGAAAAGCCTTTCCTGCTAGCTTTGTTTGTGTATTAGAACAATTTAGAATATTAGTAGTTGTGCACATTTATAAGACAAATCACCTTTTTTCTCTTGGATGGGTGTTGTTGTTGCTCATGTCAAGGCCATCATAGGATTCCAAAACCCTTTTATTCCTTGCAATGCCAGCAACCTTTGCTTCTCATACTCAGTGAGGAAGCCATACTTATTTTTTCTTGTTTGTACAACCATTTTTGTCCTGAAAATGAAAAGGGCATCAACAAAACATACTCACAAATTTATATGTAGAAGATAGGGCAGCAGTAAAACATACTCCACAGATAACAATTTTTATGTGCACTCCAAGCTATACTTGAGGACAGTCGTGCACTTACAATGCCATATATCAACTAGAGGAAACAACAATAGCATTCTCTCCAGCTGAATAGGGAACCATCTGGCTGCCTAACGAATCCTGCAACCTCCGCCTCCGTTGAAACTAAATTCAAAGGAAAACAAAAAAAGAATTTCATAAAAGTTAAAGGCAACAATTATGTGGTTGTTACTTCAGCAAGTATGTTACTTCAGCATAGCAATAACAGCAGGTGGTTGTTAGCTTTTGTTCATTCATCAAAGCTATTTGTACCCAATCAGACATCTAGTACCCTAGTGCAACCAAGAAGACATCGTTAGTTGATTAAGCATATGATAGATAGAAACAATAGCTGATTTTGTAAGCTAATTTTATATAGGTGAAAACTAACTGTAACTCTATATGGGTGAAAACTAAAATGCTAATTTCTGTTGCGACCTTGTTTAGGATCTGCTAGAAACTTTTTATTTCATATAATATTACAAGTTATTTCTATTTCATGACTTTTTTTGCCTATGCACTTACCAGTTATCTCTATTTCATATAATATTTGGATGTTGCAGCTACTGCATCCTATTCTTCATCCGAGCTGTAATCTATTTGATTGCAGCTTGCATCCTATTTGTCTACTACTATTAGGTGCAAGTGGCATCAATTTCAGCAAAAACGTAGGATGCTACTTACTACTACTATTTCAGCTTGCATCCTATTTGTCTACTATTTTAGCTTGCATCCTATTTGTCTACTATTATTAGGTGCAAGTAGCATCCTATTTTAGCTTGCATCCTATTTGCTTGCTGGCTGTCCTCCTCTCTCTACTTACTACTACTGCTACTTATTATCTTCTCCTAACTGCTGCTACTTTCCTAACTGTGGCTGCTGGCTACTGGTTGGTCTCCTACAACTCTTATTACTACTACTTGCTGTCCTACTACTGCTCTACTACTCCATAGTCTCTACTCTCTACTGCTATTCTCTATACTTGTTGTCTGCTCCTAGTACTTGGTGGCTGCTGGCCAGCTGCTCCTACTACTACTTGCTACTCCTACTACTCCTCTCTCTACTTACTACTATTGCTACTTATTGTCTTTTGTCTTCTATCAACTCTTACTACTAGTGGCTGCTGGTTGGTCTCCTACAACTCCTATTACTACTACTTGCTACTCTCCTCTACTCCACTCTACTCCTCTCCTCTCCTAAGCAGCTTTTGCTTTTTTTGCTACTTCTACTACTTCCCTACTACTACTGTTTACTACTTCTACTTCTGTCTTCTATCAACTACTTATACTTCTGTCAACTAATTCTACTACTTCCCTACTACTACTGTCTACTACTTCTGATTGTCCAATCTACCTATCAGGTTCAGAAGATATTAAGCATATGATGTTCATGTGTGATCGAGCAAAGTCAGTATGGCAGATGTTGCTTTTTTGGGAAGCAGCACCTGCTTTTTTTTTGCCAAATCTCCCCTCTCCTCTATTTTGCCACATTTCCTATCCTCTATGTTTGGAAAGCAGCTGCTGCTTTTTTTACACATTTTCCTCTCTATGTTTGTTAAGCAGCTGTTGCTTTTTTTTGCCAAATCTCCCCTCTCTTCTCCTCTTCTTTGTTTTGCCGATGATGAAATTGTTCAAGTCCATACATTATATAGAATATGAGCTGATGATCAAGAACTTGTGAGGAACTTGGCATCATTAGCAGCCGCTCCTACATTACCTTCTCCTCTCTTCTCTGTTATGATGCCTTGATGCTCCAAGTTCATGATCAAATGATGATTGACATGTTTCTGAGGCCTCTACTACTGCTACTACTTGTTTTTTTGATATATTATTGTTTTATAGGACTACTTTGGGTTATAGACCTTTTTATTTCTTATACCTTCTCGTGTACCTAAAGTATACTTTCTTGCATCTATTAGAACAAAGCGTGAAATAATGTCGTGGACACCAGACAGTACAGCCCGATGCCCCAAGCATGATGAGCAGCCAACCTATGAGGAGCAAGCACTAGAGGACCAGCTAACTTAGGAGCAGTTCGATAACGAGTTAGAAAAGAATCTAGAAGTGATGCTTACTCAGGAGCAGTGTGACGAGGAGGAAGGGGGAGCAGAAGGAAGAGCAGGAGAGGCTGTTGAAGGCGAAGAAAAAGAGGATGATGATGATGATGACTCAGAAGAGGGATATGAAAGTCCCGAGGATCCTTTCCCACGTGAAGCTAGAAGGAGGCCAATGGAGGAAGATTTGGATAAGGATTTTGACCCGAACGAGGAGGTAGAAAAAAGCCTTAGCTTGTAAATTTTGCTAAAGCTTTGGCCGTGTTACCTCTGCTAACACTTTGACCTGTCATATATACAGGTCCCTTCTGAAACTCAAAAAAGACAACGTCGACCATATTTCGTCGACAACATCCGCAATATCTCGCTGGACAAGATGAAGTAGAGGAAAGGAGAGCAGAGGCAAAGCCACAGAGACGGATCACGATGCCTCTGCTCCACAACCTCAAGACACAACCATGACTACCAAGCCTAAGAGGAAACAAAGGGATAGAAAAGGAAATCTATATCCAGATAAGGCATGCTATGTGATAATGGAGGTCGGGCCAGCAGGGGAGATCCTTGAGCTGAATGAATTAAGAGGATGATTCCGTAATGCAATCGGGGCCCTAGTAAGAGATAAATTGAACCCAGCAATCCCTAACTGGAAAGAGGTACCAGAGAACAAAAAGAATGAACTATGGGATAGGCAGCTAAAGCTCAATTTTAGATTTCCGGAGGGTAAGCATGAACTGGTAAAAAAATACTTGCAGGATGATGGGAGAGTCATTCCGACGTTGGAGGTCGGAGCTCAACACGAAGTATATCCAAAAGGGGTTAACTCCCTTCAACAAGTTCAGCAAAATAACTCCTAGTAAATGGGAGGAGCTCATGGCTCAGTAGACTTCACCGGAGGCATTGGAGCTCCGTGCCCATAACACCGAGCTGGCGAAGAGGAACAAACACCACCATCATCTAGGCCCCAGTGGCTACTATGCCAAGGAAGAGCGGTTTAGGAAGATGGACGAAGAGGCCGCAGCTGCTGGAAATATCAATGTGATGAATTTTAAGGTACGCCCAAGGAATTGGATATATGCGAGGAGTACAGAATCATCCGACGGTAATCTTAAGTTTGATAAGCCAGAGACCCAAGAGGTAGTATCAAGGATACTGAATATATGCTGAAGACAAGGAGAAGGGCTCATTCAATCCTTCCAGAGAGAGGGACGAGCTTAGCCTTGGTTTGGAAAATAAGGAGCACACAGGCCGCACCAGGGGGCTAGGGAAAAGGATGACTTGGAAGCAAGGATTCGAAGAGGACAGACACATATACAAGAAACATGGTAGAGACTGGGAGACTAGTCTTGAGCTCCAAGTGAAGGCTCTAGTTGCGAAGCCGCTGAAGGAGCAGGACTGTCTATGAAGCCATGGATATTAGTGACGCCGTCGGAAGAACTAACATTAGTTGGCCGCCCTCCGAAAGTTTCTAGCAGCCAAGGTTCCACTGCAGCCACAACCCCCGTTGATCGCATACGGGAACCAACTAGTTGCACCTTGGTGTTTCTCAGCGGCCAGTAGAACACTGTGATGGAGGTGGCAATGGGTGTGGTACATCCTCCTAGTGGCTTACACCACAATAATAAGATACCGCCGGACTACACTAGGGTCGAGGTGCATATAGTGAAGCCCGAGTTCATGCAGTGGAGGATAGACTACGCAACTCTCGAGGGGCTGGTGTTACTCGGAGACGTTATGGGGCAGTTCATCCTCTAGCACAAATGAGACATTATATTGACTGTTGCTTCGCTGTCTCCCCCTCTCCCAAATTTGGAGCGAGTTGTTGAGGTCGGAGAGATATTTTCACCGTTTCGTGACCACCACATTCCTAAGATGCCATATTCTTTCTCGCCTCCTAGCGAGCATGTGCCTGATGAGATGCCACAACCTTCTCCAGCTCGTACCGAGCAAGTGCATCATGAGATACCACAGTCTTCTCAACAAGCACAGCCAAACAACGAGTGCCTCCTAAAGAAGGTGATGCACAAGAAGATGAGGACGTGCCTGAATGAGAACTTCGAAAGAAGCATCCAATCACCATAAGGCCAGTTTATGTTCTGATCAAAGACGTCTCGTTGGTGTCCAAGTGGTTTTGCCATGACCAGTTCAAGCCTGAGAACCAAGTTAAAAAAGTCCCATCACGGGGTTCTGAGGAGGCCATCATTAGCAAACTCCACCAAATTATAAAGCAGTATCCAAATGTTGATGCCATCAAATAGTCAAAGGATTGCCCGAAAACATATGAAAGAGGCAAACCCTTCCTACCAAACTAGGACATCCAACGCCTACCACTTGGAATGAGAAGGTTCCATGATTGGTACTTGCGTGTTCTCCCAACGAGCATAGATCTCATACAAGCATGCTTCCTCATCGGCACATTTAGATGCCCAGCCGGAAAAATTGTCTTTGACTTCAATGACATGCACACATGCTTTCCCCTGGGAGAAATGGAGATTAATTTAATTCGCACGTGGTGCTTGTAAGTCCTTGTCCTCCTGATATGATATGAATGTAATCTTTGAATTTTGTTGTAACTAACCCACGCCGTGATTTATAGAATGCAAGTGTACATTGTCAAACAAATGCCAAGTGTGAAAGCCGGGTATCTAGACCCTCAAGCTATAGCTCAAATAAATTTTAATTACCCTAAACAGTGGACACTGGATGTCAAAGAGCTAGCTACTGCAAAGACTCTTTGGGAGAAAGAGCGCATCCGTACGGCGAAACTAAGGGAAGAGTCCCTTAAGGTTGCGGCATACATTGCCCTGGCTTTCAAAAATCTCCAACAACACTCTACTATATGGCTACCATACAACTTCGAGTAAATTCAACTCTATACTTAAAGCTTTGTTCGATATCTTTTATTCGATGCAAAAGAGCTTATCTAGTTCTATAATTAAATCCATGCAGCAACCACTGGATTTGTATAGCCATCGATGTCCGGAGGAGCATGGCATGGGTCTTTGATTCAATAGATAGGGACCCAGTGACATACAAAGACTTCATATCGATTCTCAAGATATATACATATCGACAATCCTCATTAGCTTATATGTTTGTATATGTACTTGTAACGTTCACTTTTGGATTCTAACAAGTTGTATTTGCTAAAATAATTCGAACATGGCATTTAGGTTCTATATCACTAATCATCACGAAAGGCATGATCCAGCAAGGAAGAAAAACCTGGCTATAAAAACACTATGTGCGGTAAGTATAACTTACTTCTTCAGTACTCCGTTACATGGCTGTCAAAAGTATTACTTAACATTTTTATATGCAAAACACACAGTGCCCCAAGCAGAAGCCTGGGAGTGTACATTGTGGATACTATATATGTTTTATGATGAGTAACACCGGTGCATACAGGAGACACCCCTTAAGGGTAAGTTTGAACCTCTTCACCCGTAGTATGAAAACTTCGTACATGGTATAAAATACTAAACCGAAACTTGTTCTCTTGTAGTGGAGAGAAGATAAAAGAATGAAAAGAGACCCATATAAGGATGACCAACTCTTAGAGCTCGTCGGCGACCTTTGCAACTTCACATTGGACCAGATTGTATACGTCAAAGACGCCTACCATGACCGAGAGTCTGAGTTAGGTACAAATCCTCAGTACCAACACATTCGTGAGACTGAAAGGCTAGCTCTAGGACGTTGATAACAATGTGTATGGAATTTGTATATTTAATGATGGATTGTATATATTCTTGTGAATTGGACTTATAATTGTAGTTTATATAATACTCTTGTGCTTGTAGTCGCGGTCGCGGTGCGTTTGGCAACACGAACGCGGTTCGGAACGTTGGTCGCGGGGCGTTCGGCAACGCGAACGCGGTTCGGAACGTTAGTCGCGGGACATTCGGCAACACGATTTTGAATTGTAAATTTGAAATTTTTTTGGCAGAAAAACGTACTGTAGGGGCAGTTCTAGATTGAACAGCCCCTATAAACAGGTATTTATAGAGCCGCCCCTACAAATCGATTTGTAGGAGTGGCCTGAGAACCGTCCCTACAAAATACATGATTTGTAGAGACGGTTCGGTAGGGACGGCTTGCCAAACCATCCCTACAAAGGGTTACGAACCGTCCCTAAAAATCGATTCCGCAGTAATGATGGCCAGCAACAGTCGATGCTCCACCAGGAAAAAACACTAGAGTCAAGGATCGGAAGTGATAATAAATCTGCAGTTTGTGTTGTACCAAGGATACAACCGGTGTTCTTTTATCGATTCAGACGCTTTTCGAACTGGTCACGGAACATTGAATCTTAAGACATGTTCAATGTGATGTTTAACAATACTTTATTTACATGAAGAATCGAATGCATCAAAGAAAACCATTAGTGAATATGACGATAAAAGAAAGCCAACGTTGGAAGGCCACCAGGAGTCCAGGACCTTAAACGTTGCGGCTCGCCAAAATACAGGGGTACAGTAACCCTAACTCATAAATCTCTCAAAACTTGAATTATAGTGTGTATCCTAGCCTAGAACTTGAGAGGCGGATGGAGTGTAAATTGACTTGTCCTAACTTACAACAACCTCGAGATACTCCAGCATGCTTAGACAAGCTTGGGGGAACCCATATATTATAGGCCCAACCATCTCAAATAATCATTGGAACAAAACTGCGCTTTTTATGTGTACACCGAATGATATATTGATATCAAAGTAGACCATCTGGTGCTTTTTAGCATTTGAAGAAATATGCTCCACCGGATGGTTCCGTGCATTGTTTTTCCCATCCTTAGACTGCCCTACGTGTTTTTATTTGCACGGTGGCCAAGCTCACTATAACCGATCAAATGATCATGTGTTCTATTTAGCGTTAGATCATCCGGTGAGTGAAAATGCACTGTGGCCAAGTTTTTGTACTTGTTGGACGATCTTCCATTGTTCTTGATTGTCCGTCTAACGATATAATAAAGAATATTCCCTCAAACGTGGTTCTTGCCGGTTTGTCCAGCCCACGCCTGATCGTTCGACACGTTCACTTGAACCGGACCGTCCGGTGCATGTTGTCGCATAGTGCCACTTGCACTGACAAACATTAGACGGTACGCCTTTCTCCTGGCACATTTAAATCACGACCTGCTAGATTGTTTGAAGTGTGCGTCTTTTGCATACTTGCTTGTTTTGGTTCACTTTTTTCGCCGTTTTTTACTCCACTTTTTCTCTTTTATGGTAGAACCTATTAAAGTTTGTCTAACATATCTCAACACGCATGTTCTATGATTGTATTGTCATCATAACCAAGACATGCCCATGATCCTTACACTAGTGTGCTAGTCTTTGATCATAGAGCATATGCAATCTGTGGTCATGTAGATTTCTAATACTTAACAAGTACACTACTCTTCCATTATAGAACACATGTAATTTATAGTCATGTAGATTTCTAATTTTTAACAACTTTTGCTACATTATTGAGCCAAGAAATTCTAAGTCACGTGTGCATGTACTTTCTCTAAGGTTAGTTCCAGCCCAAAAACTATGAGATGGTTTCATACTTGCCAAGTCATATGAACACTGGACAAAGAGACTACCATATAACTTTAAAATCTAATCTCCATTCTAAATTATAGGACATTTTGACTTTTCTAGATACATGATTTTTGCTATACATTTAGATATATACTATATCTAGATACTAGTAAAAGTAATTAGAAAAACTAAAACATCTTATAATTTGGAATGGAACAAGTAATTCTAAAAAATGTGGTTAGTGCCTGAGTTTAGGATACACTCTCTCTATTTCAAATTATAAGACATTTTGGCTTATAGATATATAATATTTGTTATGCGCTTAAATATACAATATGTTTAGATATGTAATAAAAATAATATTATATTTAAAAATTTAAAATTTCTTATAGTTCCCGTTGGATCCTTAAAATTAAATTTATTTTAATAATCATAATTTAGACATATAGTAATTAAACTAATATGGTTATATATGGATTATATTTGTATATTATTGTTGGCTATACGAGATATACTTATGGGTTGCATTTCCACCGTAAAGGAGCGAGTTGAAGAGCGTGTAATAAGTAGCAAAGTAGAAATCTATAGAATCAATTTCTATCGGTCACCCTATAAATTTGATGAGATAGGTTTATATGTGAACTTTGTAAAGTGGTGGAATGTTAAATTCCAAACTAAATAGCTTGATAAACGCAAAAAAACTAAATAGCTTGATTTATTAAGTAGATTTTAATTCATTCAAATAAAAGGATTCAAACTTCCCCTAATTTGAAACGGACTATCACCCACCATCATCAAGCGACCAACGCGGCTCCACCCGGACCCGGCGTCCTCCGCTCCGTCCGGCCATTCCGTTGTTCCGGCCAACCAACCTAGTATACTCGAGTACTCGACGACGAGTGGGGGCGCTCGTACGAGCCCGAGATAACAGCGACCGGCGAGAGTGAGAGACCCACCCACGAAACAGCGAGGCACCAACAACCAACCCCGCGCTGCCCGTAAATGCGAACGCAGGCGTGGGGGCGCGGGGCGGTGGCGCGCTTGATGACGCCATTCAATCGCCGCGCGGCCTACGCCTCTTCTCCCCACCTGCTCCGCGCCTGCTCATCCTCCTCTTATACCATC